>NC_142008.1:16713642-16869736 GCF_049901715.1 Pseudonaja textilis
ATTGACATGTTTGTCTGATCTCCTTGTTTCTTAAATTTTCTGACCAAAAGGGTGTGATCAAAATCAAGATGGATTGCCACGTGACTTCTATACTGCTGTGGGCAGTTTTGCTAAATTTTAAGCTTTTCAGGAAGACATAGGAATGACATCATATAATAAAGCTTTTTAAAAGTATGCTTATTTAAAACAATATATTGTAGAAGTAGTTTTGAGATAGCAAGAATAGAAATCAATCCAAATTTCCTCTCGTGCTTCTGCCTACAATTCTCAATCATGCAGTTGTCTTCAAAATACCTGGACCAATCCAGATATGTGAAGCAAAGCACTAGATGATCAATTTTTGTTTTCTATTCACTTTTGTCCAATTCTTGGAGATTCCCTGGATAGGTTCCTACAGGTTTCTTGCCAAGATTTTTCAGAACAGGTTTGCCATTTCCTTCTTCCTCGGGCTGAGAGAAAATGACTTAGCCAAGATCATCCAGCTGATTTCAGTCCCAAGGTGGGGCTAGAACTCATAGATTCCTGTTTCTAGCCTGTTGCCTTAACTACTATACTAAATTTGCTCTCATGTCAATAATATGAGTTTACATATCAGAAATATTATATAGATATATTACAGATGGACCACAAGCTGTTAGCAATATGGTCATGCATTGAATTAATTCATCAAATGCTGATTCTAAAAGATTAAGGAGAAGATTAAAAACAATGAAACAGAATTCTTCCAATGTTGCCCAGATCTGAACACACCTAAAACTTTCTGAGTAATGGTGAGAGAAGAAGAATATAAATACTATGTGTGTAAATTGGGGAAAAATTTCCAAAATTTTTCTATCTATATAAGTAGCGGAGGCAGAAGTAGGGGGGGCAGACTGTAAAAGCAACAGCATCACAATAAATGTTGTCATTTCCTTTATATATGCATCATGGTAGTGTGTGCACATACAAAAGGGATGGGGTTTATTCTAAAGAAAGCAAGCAAGCTCACCACAAAGCCGATGGAAGCTCCCAAAGGCAGAGTCACCAGCCACTTCTATCAGCCATTCCATCTATCAGCCTTTGGGGAGCTTCTATCGGCCAATAGAAATGGCTTCCTGGCAAGGGGAGTGCGCGTGGGGCACTCCTGTCAGGAGCACCCTGTGGGCAGCCATGCCTCGCCCCGAAGCGGCTGGTGACTCTGCCTTCATGGAGCTTCCATCGGCCGATAGAAGCGGCTTCATGGCGAGGGGAGTCCGTGTGGGCGCTCACCCCGAGGCCACTTCTACTGACCAATAGATTTCTTCCCCACGCACATCCCCACCTAGAGCACCCCATGTGCACTCACCTCTCCATGATGCCGCTTCTACTGGCCGATAGAAGCGGCTGGTGACTCTGCCTTCAGGGAGCTTCCATCAGCCAGTAGAAGCAGCCTTGTGGAGAGGTGAGTGCACATAGGGCGCTCTAGGTTGGGGTGCATGTGGGGAAGGAAATTAAGTCACCGCCGAAAAGACATCCTAGCCATTTTTTCGGGGCTCAAAAAAAAAAAAAAGACCCAGCCTTATTTTATGAGAAACACGGTATTATAAATCAAAACTTTTAAAAAATAAACATGTATTGAATTAGATAAATCCATAATATGTTGTACAGAATAGCTTTGAGATTTATTGGGGAGAAAAAGAAAGCATAGGTTCTTGCAGATTATGTTTATGTTTTCTTAAAATTTCAAAATATACACTGAATAGTTCTATAAGCGTTTATAAAAATTAGAGTTGATTTTGAAATTGCAATGCCTGCATTGTTTGTGATTTGTACCATATAACTTAAAAATGGGCTCATTTAAGTTCCTTAACTTTTAACTCCTAAGAGGAGTTTAAAAGGTAAAAAAGAAAGAAAGAAATGAGTCTCCTTAGTTTTCTGTTGCCCAAGAGACCAAATTAAGTTTACAATTAATGATGACTATGTATATTTTATTGGTAAATGGGGATTTCTAAATGTGCCTAGACAGGATGTTAACTATTTCAGACATACAATCAAGAACAGGATAGTGTCTCTTAAATACTTTTTATGAAGGAGTAAGTGGACTTTTCTCACATTGTAAAATTTCAAGAGGAAATAGTCTACACACTAATACACCAGGGAGCTGCTCTTCCGGTGCTCCTGCATATTCCCATTTCAACATTCGGTGACGAAAAGATTTGCCAACACTGCTCTATAGAAAGTGGTAAGGACAGGAGAATGAATATGAACTCTTCTCATGTGACCCACTGCTATGCCCATTTAACTAGTGTTTCACCATTAAGCGACCCAGCTAGCCTACTTATTAGCTGCACACCTGGAAATTTGATACTGCTAACCACCTCCTCAGTTGAATCATTAATATGTAGAGGTGTGTGGCTATGTTGACTGATTCTTAGAAAGGTATATCCATCAAGTGTGTATTGTAAATATTAATATATCTAATTTTAATCCTGTTAATTATTCCAATTTTATTTTAACAAATTATTTATGTTCAGATGCCTCATATAGATTGATTAAAAATCAATTTTCAGACTCTATTCAATTAATCCATAAATTAATTGATAACAAACTTTCCTGGATGAACAGGAAAAATTCTACCCAAATAAAATTATTGCTACCTATTTTGAAGAAGGCAAAGATTTCGTTTTTACTAAATGCAAATTTGCCAGAAGTTTGAGAAAGCAGAGAGCCAGTTTGGTATACAGAGAATCCTCAATTTGTAACAATTTGTTTCGTGACCAATTACAACAACACTGAAAACAGTTATCTTGTTACTGTTTTTCACACTTAGGACTGTGGCAGCCTCTCGATGGTCACATGATCGAAATTTGGATGCTTAAGCAACCGGCTCATTTATGACGACAGTTGCCGTGTTCTGAAGTCATATGACCACCTTTTGTTACTTTCTGACAAGTCAGTGGCGGAGCCAGAGTCACTTAATAACCCTGTTACTATGTTAACAAGTATAGCGATTCACTTAATATCAATGGCAAGAAAGATCGTACAATGGGGCGAAACTCACTTAACAACTGTCTCACTTAGCAACAAAAACTTTCAGCTCAACTGTAGTCATAAATCGAGAACTATCTGTATTGCTGAAGGTATTAAGAAACCAGGAGACTGTGAGTTCTAGTCCTGCCTAGTTGTAGTTATCAGGATTAGCTGACTTAAAGGGATGGGGGGAGAGAGGGAGGGAGAGAGAGAGAGAAAGAGAGAGAGAGAGAGAGAATTTATATTGAAAATAAATATTTAAATATTTTTAAATCACCTAGGGTGATGAATACAAAGAATATACTAAATGTGTTTGTGAAGCATCATAGAAATAGCATATGAGTGTGCAATTCACAGACCTGTGTCATTCATATCCATCCATGCTGCAGTTTTAATGGTGAGCTGACATTTCACTTAGTGTCATATTACTGACCTTAACTAGCAAGCTACTCCTGTATTTAGGCTACTGGGAGCTTTATTGGCCTTTGTTTCCCCCATTCCAAACACATACCATACTTATTTCTTAAAGCTCATATAAATCAAACGGTCACATAACTCATAAAATGTATGATATTTGAATGATATATGAAACAAAAAGGCTGACGTTGGACTTAGTGGCTTTAGATTTCTATGGCATGTTTTATCATAATATCACTACAGTTATAATATTTACATTTTAGTTTAAACAGCACACACCGTAAAAGCAGCAGTAAATTTTACTGAATAGGATTCATTTTTATAGAGAAATTATGATGAATGCCATGTTACATTTAATTCTGCTTTAATGTGTGTCAGCAAGTTTAAAGCAGAGCATTGGTCTGCTGCGATACGTATTAGGACTTTATTAGGAGAATTTAGACAATGAGATTAAACGGTTGGCAGTGCAATTTTTTTTTTTTTAATCCACTCAGATGAAAGTTCTACTTTCAGTGAGATTTACTTAGAAGAAAGTAAGGCAGTTTGGATTTGATGTCTCTGTGTGTAAATGCTTATGTGCATTTTTATGTGCAACAGGTATATTTCAAGACAGAAAAGAATCCTTGGGCTCGTGAAATTTATCTATACTCATATTTAAATCCTGACAAAAGTAGGGGATTATTTTTGCTGGAAATTACACTAAGAACTAAAAGTGACATTAGAAGTATCAAATCCTCTTCCATCCTCTGTAAAAATTCCCATTTTATTTCAGGCATTGGAAATCTGAAAATTGTAAATTACAATTGTGGTATACTAAAAGAGGGCTGTGAAAATATCTACAGGCCTCTCACTATCCTGCATATAAATTGTTTCAAGTTCTGTCCTCAAAACGACTTTATAGGGCACTGCACACGAGAACAACTAGACATAAGGACAGTATTTTCCTGCAGGCCATCATTCTGCTAATTCCCACAACACTGTCAAACTATTTACTAAGACTGTATTATTCTTCTCATTCTTCCTATTATCTATCTCCTTTTCTACTTATGACTATAACCTTGTTACTTGTATCTTTATGGTTCATATTGTTCTAGTATGATTTTCATTGCTTATTTAGTATCCTATGACTATCACTAAGTATTGTATCTTATGATTTATGATAAATGTATTTTTATGATGACTATGATCATGACTTATATCATTTATGTACACTGAGAAGTTATGCACCAAAGACAAATTCCTTGAGTGTCCAATCACACTTGGCCAGTAAAGAATTCTATTCTATTCTATTCTATTCTATTCTATTCTATTCTATTCTATTCTATTCTATTCTATTCCATTCCATTCCATTCCATTCCATTCTATTATTTTCCTCTATGATTACAAGTTTACGTAGTAAATTTGGAAATTACAAACATAGTGTACTACACTTTTTCATGCTGTTCTTCATTCAAAATACAGTTTTTACTTCATCTGGACATAATATCTGCACTGAAGAAAAGTGGAAGGAATGAGTCCTCGCGTACATCTTTCAGAGAAATATAGATATCTAGTGGTAATGTAATTTGATGATTGATGCATCACCTGGAGAAGCTATTATTTGTTTGTTTGTTTTTCAATTTGAACAGCCACTCATTTTAAACCAGTAATTCTGGATGGTGAACGATGGTTAAAATAGATAAGCACAGTAAAAAAAATATAAATAGCCGCCAATGATTATTATAATCTACTGGTATCAACATAACCAGACAATAGAACCCTTCACATACACAAGACCCCAACCCAGGCACATAGCCAGATCTTCATGACCGTCCAAAAGACTAGCAGGATCAAGGCAGAGAAGGCACACTTCCTGCTCCCTGCTAGCCAACATTTCTTGGCTGATGGGACCTGAAGTCTGTCCATTATGCTAGATTGGATTGGAAAGGGAGAAGTGCAGAAAAAAAGAAAAGAAAGAGTGTAGAGAAGAGCAACAAAGATGATTAGGGGACTGGAGGCTAAAATATATGAAGAATGGTTGCAGGAATTGAGTATGTCTAGTCTAACAAAGAGAAGGTCTAAGGAGAGACAAGATAGCAGTGTTCCAATATCTTAGGGGCTGCCACAAAGAAGAGGGAGTCAAGCTATTCTCCAAAGTACCTGAAGGTAGGACAAGAAGCAATGGGTGGAAACCAATCAAGGAGAGAAGCAACTTAGAATTAAGGAGAAATTTCCTGACAGTTAGAACAATTAATCAATGGAACAACTTGCCTCCTGAAGTTGTGAATTATCCAACACTGGAAGTTTTTCAAAAGATGTTGGATAACCATTTGTCTGAAGTGGTGTAGAGTTTCCTATCTAGACAGGGGGTTGGACTAGAGGACCTCCAAGGTCCCGTCCAATTCTGTTGTTCTATTCTATTCTACATTTAAGTTCTCGCTTCAAGTAACCCAGACCCAATTAATCAGTGGAACGACTTGTCTCTAGGAGTGGTGACTACTTTAACATTGGAGGTTTTAAAGATGATGGTTGGAAAACTATTTGCCTGAAATGGTATAGGATCTCTTACTCAAGCAGTTGGACAAGAAGACCTTATTCTGTTAAGTCATGAAGTGCTTTAAAGATGACAATCTGCACTTTGAATTGTATCTGGAAAGATTCTAGCAATCATAGAAAGGGACCAATGCTTTTCAAGAAATATGGAGCAATATGGCTTTCCCTACTTTTTAATATTCTCTATAAAAGTAATCTAGATGAAGACTAATATATTTCTTTATGTACTATTGCTATTGTGATTAAAAGTATCTGACCTTTAAAGAAAGCTTTGTTGGTGGAAATAAATTTGCATTTCAAAGAACACTATCTAAATGTTGCAGACTGTATGAATGCCAAAAAAACTGACTGTAGAAGTATACAGAGGAAGCTATTAATTCATGCTAATGATGTATGCAGGTGGCCAAGTCTTTGTATATTCTGGGTCGGCTCACAGGGAGTTCATTATAGGATTTGAATCCCAGTAAAAGCTGTGGAGCGGTACAATCTTTTGTGTGCTTAGCTATTGGCTTTAATGGCCTACAGTGTTACTTGGTGAAATTCTTTATCTACCTATCAATCATTCTGCTCCATTTATAGATTATCATTACCTGATTACCCTGGAGGGAAATTTCTATAAACTACATTATATAGCTATAATGCACGCTGACAGTTTGGCTCTCGGTCTTCTTGCCTCCCAAACATGGATTGTAGCCAAAGGGATGATCGATGAAGCTAAATAAATAAAGAATTTCAAAAGTCTGAAATGCATACAAAAAGGCAACAATCTTTTTAAAAGAAAAAAAGTAATACCAATGTAATTGGCAGTTTTTCTTTGGTGATGTTAGCTTATGAGTTCTGTGGCTATTTTCCTCAGCCAAAAATGTTCTAAATAAGTAAGGAATGAGAAATACATAAGAGAGCCATCTCTTTTGAAACAAGAACAAGAGAAGAGAAGAGTAATCAATGTAAAACAAAAGGTGATTGAGGGATGCTTAGTACACTGTTTCCCAATCTTGGCTATTTCCAGATATGAGGACTTCAAATCCCAGAATTCCACAGTGAATATGACCTTGGATGAAAATTTTAGGAGTTGAAGTCCTTACATCCAGAAGTTACCAATGTTGGGAAGCATTGAGAAGTTCCTTCACTGAGCATTGGATTAGATTAGATGAATGAAAAACTAAATAGCAATTAATTCCACTATTTTAACAAAATTTAAAATAACTGTTATTAGATAATACCATGCACTTTTTGAGATATACTATAGTATCCAATAAAATATAACTACAATTTCAATTCTGTTTTGAACAGCAGAATATGAGCCAAATTAAGATTTTGCAGTGAATTGGAGAAGTAAACAAGTTGTAAATAACTCTAATATTTTCCAGATGGCACCTTCATACTTGGGGACTGAATTTGGAGTAATTAAAGGCATGTGGATTTTCTAGAAAGACTTAACTTTACCAGGTTGAGTTGGGGTGCTCTTATCTACTCTAAACTGTCTGGTTTGATATCATTTGAAATTCTTACATTTGTGAGAATTTCTTGTTTCATAAAAAGAACTTTTTCCCAAAAAAACCCCACATTTATAAGAGAATATGGTGACAGAGCCTAGAACAGAAATGTTCAAAATTAAAATACTCATGAAACACATTTGCTATCATGGTTTGTCATTATCATGTTAATGCTTGGTAAGTTAATGCTTCTAATTGTAATGTAAAGGTGCACAATCCACTATACTTTTTAAGGAAGGGAGGAGGTAAGAAAGGAGGGAGGGAAGGGGAGGGAGGGAAGGAGAGAGGGAGAGGGAAGGGAGAGGATCAATGGAAGGGAGGACAAGGGCAAGGGAGTGGAGTAATGGTCACACATCAAGGTGGTCATGCAAGAATCCACAAATACATTAGTGTTCATAGATACCATGCTACTTAATTTATGGTGCTTTAAACTTCAGTGAATGTAGTAGTGTTCAATAATTTTGGTGTGCTCCATATGCTATTCTATTTAAAGATTACAAGGTTGGGGTCCAACACATCTGGAGGAAACCAGGTTGGAAAGATTGGCAAAGAGGGAGACAGAGAATGCATGATTGCCTGCCCTTTATACAAAACCTTAACTTTCCAAGTGAGAAAAGTTGATGGAAGAGAGCTTAGAGGAATTCTGTACTCTTTCATAAGTCTAGTGGGAACCTTTCCCAGATGTTGCATTACTGAACCATAAAATTAGGACTGTCTAGTAGCAGCATGTTCACCCACTGATTGAAGAATTGGAAAATAAGGGGAGAGATCCCTATATTGCCCTTTAGCTGCTTTTCACATAATAACAAGGCATATGCTGCCTTGTTTTAAAACTCAGAATTTTTTGCAATGCTAGAGCTTCTAAAAACATGGAAATCTGAATTCTCAGGGGAATTCAAGGAGCGCAAATGTGATTGCTTGGTTATGTTTATTTACCATAATCTGAGCATGAACCCAAGTGCGAACCACAAGTAGTTAGGTTTTGTTTCTCTTTCTTTCCAAAATGCCATTGCTGCTTATCACATAAAACACACAACGCTTTAAGTAGTGCTTTGCTACATATTTGTATAACTATGCTCTCGTAGACCCTGTAGAGCTATAATGTTGTAAAATATTTGCCATGCCACTGGTAGCAATAACTGAGCAATGATTTTGCTGGCTGAGAGAGCTACACTTGCAGGCTCAGCCTCCTAGGATGTATGCCAACCCTGTCTGGGTATATTGTTGAAGTGACACATTTAGTCTCCTTTGAGGAATGCCAATGTTTCTAACGCATCCCTGGCACAGCATTTTTTAATGACAAACTTATGGAGTGGAACTGGTACCAACTCCAGAGGGATATGCAAGCTGTTTCTTCTGCCTTTTCCAATAATGCCACTACTTGCAAGTTAGAACCATATATTCTCCTGTTTTGTTTTAAAACCTTAAACTTCAGCTTCACAAAGTGTATTTTTTAAATAGAACTATGGAGATGATCAGTAATCATATTTTGGAGTTCTAATGCATTAGTTTAAGACATGTTAATTCACTAAAAGTTCATTCCTCATAATAAACATCAAGTACTAATTTTGATTCCAGAAATTTGTAATTGTTGGATTCCATCCTTTTAGTATGAGAATCCTAAGCCATTGGCTTTTTTCAATTCCCCTTTCCCTGTCTACGTATTTGCACAGCTAAATGTGCCATACAACTGTCATGAATGTTTGATTTTGTTAGACTAGAAACTATACAGAATCTGTTGCAGGAAGAGTATATTATTTTGGATTTTTACATCTGTAAAAACAATTTGACTATTTGTACAGATGAATCTGAAGGTTAGGAATCATCTTTGTTCAGCTTATATGTGGTGAAATTGTCAAGCATTGTAAAAATCCTTCAACTGTAAATTTGATTTCTATTTTTCAAAAAGGTCATCACATGTAAAGATTCTAACAACAAATGAATACAAGTAACATTGCTATTATATTAGAATTCAGGAGACAATCTTGATTTTCAGTGGCTTGCATGATTAAGGAAAATAAGTGCAAATGATGATATTGTGGATATTTGAGCCTCAGCTGACAGATACTTGTTGATGTTTAGAAGAATACTCTATTTGTCCTTGGTTAAAGGTGTGAAACTTGTGGCATTATGTTATCATCACATGACATATTGCAACTTTTCCCCCCTTTGCTAAATTGGGTGTGGGTGTGACCAGCACATGACACATCTGGCCTGTGGGCCATGAGTTTGACACCCCTGTCCTAGATAGTTGTCAAAAATTTCATATAGAATGGGTTCTGCAAATGTGCTGACTTCATATAGAATGGGTTCTGAAGGATGCCTGACTTGGCTCTTCATGAGGCAGCATTGGCTGTGCCAGGCATTCCCACCAAATGCCCAGAAAGCCTCCAGAGCAATGCATAAAACAGTTGCCTATTGGACCTGTCAAACACCTGAGAAATTCCAGCAGCATAGTACAAAGCAGCTACCTGCTCATAACAGACCAAATGCTCAGGAAGACCCATCTGCCCCAACTCAATTACCCTAGTCCAGCCACTTTCACTGTCTTGAAGTGCCCTATGCCAGCCTGGACATTACAAGGCAGTTGCTGGTGATGCTAGGCCTTATTCTGAGGCCACTACACCATTCTCCAAATAACACAAAGCCTTGTCTAATGCATATGTGGCCTTCTTTCAAAGACTTCCTAGGTGTTTAGAAAAAATATATATTTCCTTCCAAGACCAAAAACAATATGGGGAATGCATAGCTAGCCTTAACTTCTCAAATTTCAGTTTCAGACATTAATCTTAGATAATGTGCTTCCTATAATATATTCGTGGGGTAAAGTGTTGTTTTACTCTTTTCACAGGCATTAAAAGTATTTAAATAATGCATATGGTAGTAAGGTACACAGGGAGATTCTGGTTATAAATCAATTGTTTGACATTGCTCAGCTTCTTCTTGAATATTTACAAGAATTATTCTTTTGGTGATTCTGCTGCAACCTTCGTTAGCTATTCTTTAAGTGTCACTAGAAGGTCAAATGCCAGCCTTGACAATTTCATCTGAAAAACTTAGAAAACTTGTAAATAAGATGAAGAATGTTCGTGTTATTGCTCACAGGAATTTGACAGCACATTAATCAAATATATCTTTCTTCAACTGTTTTCCACTCGGCCTCCAAATGGCCAACAGTTTAATATTTTCAGAGACAACAACTCAAATAGTACCTATCAGTTAAGATGGAGCCCTGCTGGTACTGAAGTTGTAGACAATGATAACACTACTCCTGAAATCTTAGTAAAGTACCAAAGGCTAAACTCTTTCCATTCAAATGGTTGGCCCCAGGCCAGGGTCCTCTAATTAATTAGAATGGCAACTCCTATAATTCTCCCATAATTCTCAAAGGCATGCTAGCTAGAGAATTCTGGGAATTATAATTCCAACAGATCTGATTCTAAATTTATCAAGATTGCTCTAAGCTCTATTCCTGTTCTTAAACCAATATTTCTGACCTGTTGCTAAAACCTGCATTTTAAAAAAAATGCTTCTCCATACTTCTTATTGAATACTGATTCTTAAAATCAGTATTTCTATTTTCGGTTTCTATTTTATCCAATGATAAAAGAAATTTTCCCAAAAATTTTCAGTGCAATTAATGATAGTAACACCATTCTTGGGGAAAAAATCCTTTCAGATTGAAACATGGGGACCCTGGTTGCCATAGACCAGTGGAAAAATAATTGTATGGCAAGAGTTTCTTACATTGTTTCACCATGTTGCAGTTAACAAATACACTATGGTCTGTTCAAGAAAAAAAATTAAAAGAGTGTCTAGTTTTTTGGTCTACTTGAATTATAATCGATAGAAAAGATGAAGAGAATTCTCTATTTGCAGGCCACAATATTGTATGAGGGTTATCCACAAAATAGATTATGTTTTGCGATAGAAAAAAAACAAAGTGTAGGAAAAAAAATTTATTATATACACTTGAAAGTGACACTTAAATACTACTTTTCAACATATTCACCAAACAAATTGAGGCACTTATCATAGCGGTGAACAAGCTTTGTAATTCCATTGTCATAAAATTCAGCCGCCTGAGATTTGAGCCAGTCAGTCACGCCCGCCCACAGTTCCCCGTCGTCAAGTGTTCCAAGCCAGGTCTTCATCCTCGGAAACAAGTGGTAGTTGCTTGGTGCTAGATCGGGGCTGAGGAAAAATCTCCCACTAAGGAAAAATCTCCCACTTGAAAACATTCAGGACTTCTCGCATGCGATTTGCTGTGTGTGGTCGGGCATTGTCATGCAAAAACAAAATTTTTGAGCTTAACTTTCCTCTACACTTGTTCTGAATTGCTTTTCTTAGTTTTTGCAACGTTTCACAATACCTCACAGAGTTTATTGTTGCACCATGTTCCAGAAAATCGATAAGAAGCACACCTTGCCTATCCCAAAAAACAGTCACCATAACCTTCCTTGCAGGGAACATTTGCAAACATTTTCTTGGTTTTTTGGGGGAATTTGTGTGCCCCTGTTAGACTGCAATTTGGTCTCGCTGTTCACATGTTTGACCCAAGTCTCGTCTCCAGTTACAATTCGATCAAGAAATGAATCTCCATCTTTGTCGTAAGAGTACAGAAATGTCAATGATGTGGCCATACACTGACTCTTGTAGTTGTCAGGATTTTGGGCACCCATCTTGCGCAAAATTTAGCCTAGCTTTTGTGTAACAATTTCATGCAACAAACTGTGTGAAATTTGTGGAAAACTAAGCGAAAGTTCTGTTACTGTGAAACGGCGGTTTTCACGAATCTTGTCATCTACTTTCACAACCAGTTGATCAGTCACAATGCTCGGACGTCCACTCCGCTGTTCATCATGAATGTTAGTTCGTCCATTTTTAAACTTAATGCACCATTGGCGCACTCCACCTTCAGTGATGATGTTGTCCCCATACACTTCACACAGTTGCCAAAAAATTTCAATCGGTTTATGGTTTTTTGCCAACAAAAACCTTATCACTGTTCGCACCTCACAACTCGTGGGATTTTCAATTGCAGCACACATTTCAAACATTTGCTGTGAAATAACGGGCAACGATACAAACCTCCCACTAGCACGACTAGATGCAGACTGAGCGGCGGACTCACACACCAAAGATGGCCATGGTAGCTCCACCCCTTCTTGCTATAGAAGGGGAAAATGTAATCTATTGTGTGGATAGCCCTCGTATATCATTATTATAGTGTTGTGTAATCTAGTGCTGTGTACTGTAGTGTAGCAATTCTTAAATATTCAGTAACAGATTATTTTATGTCACCTTCTATTCTTTTTAACGAGAAGTACTGGGAAGCAAATTTGTGATCATCTATATGTATTTTATATATTGGATTATATACTAGAGCTGTGGTGACACAGTGGTTAGAATGCAGTATTGCAGGCTAATTCCGCTGAGTACCAGAGGTTCGATCCTCACCACCTCAAGGTTGACTCAGCCTTCCATCTTTCCAAGGTGAGTAAAATGAGGATCGAGATTGTTGGGGGTAATATCCTGACTCTGTAAACTGCTTAGAAAGGGCTGTAAGGCATTATGAAGTGTCATATAAGTCTAAGTCCTATTGCTATTTTCCCTTCTCCCAAATCTATAATATAGTAATCTTCAATTTATTTTAAATACTAGCTCATCTACTACTTCAGAGAAATATATCTGAAAATGAGAGTTAGGAGTGTGCTGAATTAATTTCATTACCGTTTTGTTACCAAGGAAGTTTTTAATGGATAGCTATAACTAGGGAAAAAAATGATTATGCTTGACAAAATTGAGAGAAGCATAAGGGGAGCCAAAACAGAAAATCTAGATGAAAGCTTTGAGAGATGAGAATTTGTTTATGTATCTTTCAGCCAGGAGTTGAACCTATCTTACCATTTTTAATTTGAAAATTCACTCTGAATTATTCCTAATCCATCCAATTAGAATAGCATCATAATCTCAGATAGTTTGCATTTCGAGCATCTGATTGGCTACTTTTAGAAACTGGAACATCTTTTATTTAACTTTTCAATAAATATTCCAATTTGGATAGAGCCTTTCTGTAATCATCTGGCATTCATGAGCAATAAAAGGAGAGATAAAATCCTCAAGTTTATCAGCAACCATAGAAATATGGTTATTCTTATCAGTAAACTTGCAGCACCTATAATCTAAGGCATGGAATGAGCAAAACAATCTCCATTCACAGTATTTTTCAAGACAGAAGGGCAACTGTAGAATCAAACCATTTTTGTAATCTCTTTTGTAAGCCATCTTAATCACATGAAACATCTCCAAAGCTGTCTTTAAGAGAGCATTTCTTATTTTTTTGTTCCTTTGTCTTTGAAAAAACAAACCCCCACAAAGCTTGTACTCAAAACTGATCAGTGGCGAGTAAAACATCAGTGTGGAAGAGGAAATGCTGTTAGCACAATGTTTCACATATGTTAATGCTTACAGTACCATCAGTGTCAGCTTTATTTTCAATTTGATATATACCAAAGCTGGCATACAGTTTTAACTGGTGAGGTAATGTCATTTTTAATTTAGAAAGCCTTTAACTGTCCACTTTAACTAGTGATATCATCTTCATAGTGCTCTCTGAGGTCTCCTGTAAACATAACTAATGGACCCCAGACAGTTTAGAACTTAATTGTTAAGGGTGGCAGTGATCATCATATCTTTTTTCCCCATTGTTCACTTCAAAATTGTCAGATACTGTTTAAATTATTGGGCTTTTTTAAAGTTCTCTATCTATTAATGTAATTGGGAGCTTTTTCACATATGTAACAATAGAAGAAATGGCCAGAACAAATTAATATAACATTAATTTCAGGTATAATAAGATAAAATAGGGTTGTCCAAATAAAAATTCATTTCATGAATTTAAAAGGCAACTACTAGGATTTGGTTTTTTTTTTAATCCTGTTGTTCCTTGAGTAATTTAAAAACAAAACAAAATTTGTCTCTCATTAAGAAACAACAGGATAAAACAGTACCTGAAATGCAATTTCCTAACAATGATTTTTCTTTCTTTAAAAGCAGATACATAGTTTTCATTTTTAATTAAATCAACATAAACATTTTGGCTTGATGTAATCAGCTTTAAAGACTACAGGTGTGTGGGTTTAATTGTATGGACATACACACATTCAGTTCACATCCAGTCTATGAAAATGAATAATGTGATTAAGGACAAAGACTATAAACAAGAACTGGAATTCATGCTTAGCAGAAGAAAGGTGATTTGATTCTTCTCCATCGTTCTCAGATCTAATTAGCTTTCATTGTTTTTCATTTCTCTTTCTAGCTTTCATTTTTGGTAATTGCAGGTTTCAGCAATGATTTGGGGATGCGGGGGAGAGTCCTTCCTTAGATTATGTTAGAAGTTGGGCCAGGATTATGCAATGGAAAATGAGCCTTATCATAGTATTATTCAAAGAATTATAATTCAGAATTCTAACCATGGTACACATTCATTTAGAAGCCTTTAACCATTGTCTCTTCTTGATATAAATCTGCTTTGATCTAGAAAGCAGTTTTATATAATTATGTTTGCATGAAAATGTAAATAAAATTTGCCCAAATGAGTTATGGCCCGGTTAATTATGCTGATGAAATATTTCATAGCAACAGTAATGACCCACTACAGCAAAACACACATAATAAACCCCATTTAATCAATACAAGCTTAAGTCCAGTGGGATTCAAAAAAAATTACTACCATTACTGTGGGCATGGCTTGGTGGGTGTTATGTCCTTGGGGCTGACACCAGTTCCCCATCAGGTCCGCAATTCTTATGGGGGCGTTTTGGTCCCCATTGGCTGGCTCCTTCGACAGTCGGCTATAAAAGCCGGCTGCTAGGTTGAGCCAGCTGCTGTTCGCTGGTAGGTCTGCTGTTAGCTGCAGACGCGACAGCCCCCTTTATTCCCATGAATAAAGTGTGTGTTATGACTGAAGCTCTGGTGTGGCCTCCCTTCTTTCCGAACTTAACATTGGCGACGAGGATGGGATTTGGCCAGCCAGCAGCTATACAAGAGCTGAAAATCACGAATCTGAAGCGCTGAACCGTAGCCGCGACGTTGAGAGCTCGGTCAGCCATTTGAGAGGAAATCGAAGCGGAGCGTGTAGCCGCTCAAGATCACAAATTAGCTACAAGAGAGTGGGTACTGAGAGCCTCAGCCGCCCAACAACAAACTTGCCAGAATTGCGTGTAGCGAAGCTCCAGCGCGACGCTCACGACCGCTAGATCCTGGCACAAGATTTAAATCGCTGTCAGCGCACAGCTGCAGCATCGCCGCCTCGCCCTTGTAAGGGCGCGAAATTTAAACGGGCGTCAGTTATAGCGTCTGTTCCAGCCGCCAAGGGCTGCAGAGAGCGAGAAAACCCAGAGAGATTCCACGAGCTGAATCACCAGACCGAATTGCACTGCGAGCGCAGCTGCTACCTGTACAACCCAGAGAGAACTCAGAAGCTGAACACTCGTTAACAGCACTACAAACCGTAGCTGCTACCCTTCCAGGGCCTGTATTCCCAGTGAGACTTATTTTACCTGCCGAAAGCTGAACCAGTCATGAATGTGAATCCAGCGTTCCAGCCATTCAAACCTGACGAAGATAAATGGGACTCTTATAAAAACCGTTTTAACCATTATATTGATGCTGTGGGTCTGGCTGACGCTACAGACAACAAAAAGAAATCTTTCTTCCTGAGCTACTGCGGGGCCACCGTATTCGACACGGCAACAGCACTGTTCGCCCCAAGAGAACTCAAGAATGTCCCATGGTCTGAGCTACTGGAGACCCTCTCCAATCATTATTCGCCAAAACCGTCACAGATCGCGAGACGCCGCCTTCGCATGAGGAAGCAAGTGGAGGGAGAAACCATAAACCAATATATGGCAGCCCTCAGAACCGCAGCCCTGCACTGTGAATTTAAAGGCTACCTTGATGACATGCTCCTGGACCAACTTGTCTGCGGGGTCAAGGATGCAAGACTACAGAGGCGGTTGTTGGCAAGGAAGGACCTCAATCTAGCACAAGCCATCGAGGAAGCCCTGGCTGCAGAATTGGCAATACAATCAGCGGCTGAAATACAGGGAAGCACCCCCAAAGGTAATCCAGTCACTGTACATTCTGAGGAGGCAGTGATCGAAGAAGAGCCTATCGAGCAATCTGAAGTGCACCGTCTTAAACCATTTAAGCAGCCACAGGTAGGAACCAGACCGAGAGAAGGCAACGCACCTAGGCACACCCCGCTGTGCCTCTCCTGTGGGGGTCCCCATGCCAGAGCAATGTGCAGGTTCAAAAGTGCCACCTGCAACAACTGCAGCAGAAGAGGACACATCGCTAGGGTGTGCCAGGCAGCGCATGTGGCTCCACAAAAGCCACCATCTTACGCCCCCTCGGGGCCATCCAGGCAAGTAGAAAACTGTTTTACATGCTATCAAGCTAACCATACCTTCTTAACACCCAATAAAATTAAACTCTCCATTCATTTAGAAGGTAAACCCTGCCTAATGGAGGTCGATACCGGGTCAGCGCTCTCGATTATTTCATGGAGCACGCTCAAGAAGATACGTCCCAGCCTGTCCAAGAAACAGCTGCAGAAGAGTCGCCTATCCTTACGAGACTACCAAGGGAAGAACATTCCAGTAATCGGAACAGGCAAGTTCCTAGTCAAATTCAGAACCTTTAAAGGACACCTGCCATTAGTGGTAGTTGATGGTGCCCTTCCTAGTCTTTTGGGGTTGGATTGGTTCCCTCTCTTGGCCTTAACTTAACGGGGTCCATGCTGTCTCGTCCTCTGACACTGACTCACTATTCTCTGATTACGCTGACGTTTTCAGCGATGAATTGGGGTGCTACAAGGGCACACCTATTTCTTTCTCAGCAGTGGACCCCAGGCAGTTCCCATCCGTTTGAAACCGCGGAGAGTGCCATTCGCTCTGCGTTCTAAGCTAGATGTGGAACTAGACAAATTGTTAAAACAAGGGGTCATCGAACCCACCGATTTTGCTAAGTGGGAGACACCTATTGTCACACCCCTCAAAAAGATGGTAGTATAAGGATGTGTTCAGATTACAAGACCACAATAAATCGCTATTTACAGACTAGCGCATACCCAGTGCCAGTAATCCAGCATTTACTGCACACATTCGAACCCGGAAAGATATTCGCCAAATTGGATATGTCTCAGGCTTACCAACAGTTTCCTGTAGACAACCAAACGGCCGAATTGCAAACCATTGTTACCCATAGAGGGGCCTTCCGATGCAAGCGCTCCAATTTGGTGTGAGTGTCGCCCGGGCATATTCCAGTCGTTAATGGAACGGATCCTACAGGGCCTCCCTGGCGTGGTTCCGTGCTTTGATGACATCTTGGTTTCCGCCCGGGACAGAACACAGCTTTTCCTCAGAGTTAGAGGGTGTTGGACAGATTCAGACAGCATGGCCTCAAACTAAAAAAAAAAAATGCACCATAGCCACTAAGCAGGTGGACTTTCTTGGGGTACCGAATAGACGCCTCTGGCATCCACCCGTAGAATCAAAGGTTAAGGTCATTCACGAAGCGCCCACACCGGCGTCCAAACCAGAACTACAAGCCTTCCTAGGCCTGCTGAACTTCTATGCATCATTTCTGCCGCACAAGGCATCAGTGGCAGAACCACTACATAGACTCTTAGATAAAAATGTTCCATGGCACTGGGGACCCAAAGAGGAATATGCTTTCAGGGCAGTCAAGTCACTCCTCACTTCAGACGCTGTACTGATCCAATTCAACCAGAACCTACCGCTAGTTTTGGCAGCAGATGCCTCGCCTTTCGGAATTGGGGCCGTATTAAGTCATAGACTACCCAACGGGTCCGAAGCCCCCATTGCGTTCTTCTCTAGAACATTTTCAACGACAGAACACAACTATAGCCAAATCGACAAAGAGGCCCTAGCTGCTGTAGCAGCTGTTAAAAAATTTCATGAATTTCTATTTGGGCACAACTTCGAACTGGTTACAGACCACAAACCGTTGTTGGGGCTTCTCTCCGGAGAAAAGCAAACACCACAAGTCTTGTCTCCCCGAATGACAAGATGGACTTTATTCCTGGCAGCATATTCATACAAGTTAGTGCACCGTCCAGGAAAGAATCTCAGCCATGCAGACGCCCTCAGCCGGTGCCCGCTACCAACGCCTGTGGAGGATCCGGCCCCAGTCCACACCATCTTTGACACCAGTGAGTTCAGAATTCCAATCACTGCGAGAGACATTGCCTTCCAATCCAGGAAGGACAAACTGATTGCCCAGGTCCTGGACTGGGTACGGAGGGGGTGGCCGGGCAGTAACCCATCTAACGAATTTTCATCCTTTAAAGTCCGCCAACAGGAACTTTCCAGTTTACAGGGTTGTCTGCTGTGGGGGACCAGAGTTGTCATTCCAGAGTCACTACGCAAACCCGTCCTGAAGGCATTACACGAAGGGCACCCCGGCATTGTACGAATGAAGGCGTTGGCACGGAGCTATGTATGGTGGCCGGGCACGGACGATGAAATTGCAAAATGGGTAAGCTCCTGCCGTCCCTGTCAAGAATCCCGGCCAGCGCCCCCAGTAACCCCTCCCACCAAATGGGAAAACGCCAACGCACCATGGTCCCGTCTACATGTCGACCTGGCCGGCCCATTCCATGGCAAAACATTCCTAATAGTAGTAGACTCATTTTCTAAATGGATCGATGTGGCACTCCTTCTCTCAACCACCACACGAGCAGTCGCCCAAGCACTGACTCGTTTGTTCGTCACACACGGCCTCCCAGACACCATTGTGTCGGATAACGGTCCTCAATTTACGTCCACAGACTTCAGCCGGTATGTCACCAACCTAGGCATCCGGCACATCCTAACGGCTCCCTTTCACCCCTCGAGCAATGGGTTGGCTGAACGAGCAGTCAGAACAACCAAAGAGGCCCTCGCCAGGTTCTCCCAAGATGACTGGCATTCCAGACTCTCTAGATTCCTTATAAGTCAACACTCAACCCCGTGCACAGTCACAAACAAGTCACCGGCAGAGCTACTGATGGGCAGACGCTTAAGGACAATTCTAGACAGGCTGCACCCTCACTATTGCCCAGATACACCCCTTGGGTCTAACAGTAGGGTCAGGAGTTTTGTCTTACAGGATCAAGTCTTTACCAGAAATTACGCGGGAGACCCATTGTGGGTACCTGGCAGGATCGTGGCCATCACGGGGCCCAGGTCATACCACGTCCAGTTAGAAGACGGGCGCATTTGGCGAAGGCACCTGGACCAGTTGAGGAGCCGGCAGAACGAGCACGCCACCTCCGACCCAGAGACCACAGCAACATTCCAGGCACCGCATCCGGCACCTAGCTGGGACACTCAGAGTAACCTGCCTCCACCAACCGAACCGAGGGAGCAGACGGCTGACCACGACCATCCCACAGAATCAACATCCATTCCCAGCAGCTCCCCTACCGCACCGGGAGACCGCAGCGACTCGACAACCCGGCCGGTGACCGGCGAGCAAGGTCGGGTGGCTGGACAGCTACCAAGGGACCAAATCCCTGCTGTCCCGAACTCTGTGCCACCCGCTCCTATACCCGAACTAAGACGATCAGAGCGGCAACACAAACCGTCTTCATACCTTAAAGACTACTCATGTTCGTATCTGGGGGGAAGGGGTGTTATGTCCTTGGGGCTGACACCAGTTCCCCATCAGGTCCGCAATTCTTATGGGGGCGTTCTTAGTCCCCATTGGCTGGCTCCCTTCGACAGTCGGCTATAAAAGCCGGCTGCTAGGTTGAGCCAGCTGCTGTTCGCTGGTAGGTCTGCTGTTAGCTGCAGACGCGACAGCCCCCTTTATTCCCATGAATAAAGTGTGTGTTATGACTGAAGCTCTGGTGTGGCCTCCCTTCTTTCCAAACTTAACAGTGGGCATGGAAGGGGAAGGATACTGTAAAATCTCCATTCCCTCCCCACTCCTGGGGGAAGGATATTGCAAAATCCCATTTCCTCCCTACCCCACTAACCTGCTTTCCAGCTCCCTTCTCCTGTGAAGGGCAACAAAAGAAGACCCAGCTGATCAGCTGGGACTCAAGAGGCAGAGAATAGATGGGGGCAGGGCCAGTCAGAGGTGGTATTTGCCGGTTCTCCAAACTACTCAAAATTTCTGCTACTAGTTCTCTCTACTAGTTCTGGTCAGAACCTGTTGAATATCACCTCTGTTTAAGTCATACTAAAGTCAGAAAAACAGTTAAATATCACTATAAAAAGCCAGAATCCATAGGATTCTATTACGGTAGTGACCTAAAGATTCCCAATTAGAAGCAACACTAGAAAGGGAAAAAGAATAGAACCAAAACATGAAAAATTATTACTGCCTCACTGATATTGCCAGCACATACAAAGAGTGAAAGCTTCAGTGGCAATAACACACCCACCATTATTTATGTTTTGATTACTTAATAGTGGACGCCAGTATTCTTGAATTTTATTTATTTAGCATATCGCAAATACATGGACTTATAGTTGTTCAAAGGTAATGTCCAGTCCACCCAGCCATTCAAGGACAGGGTAGTCTATTTTGAAAAAAAGGAGACATTGGGCTGGTGTAAGCTTTTGATGTATATTCAGACACAATGTGAAGGATATTTTGACAAGGAGCATCACAGTCACACTGAGCGATAGAGACATGACTCCACTTAAACAAGGAGTCCTGGTAGACACCGTGTTGGGTACAGATCCTGTTCAGCGTTGACCAATGCTGGCACTGAAGGTCAAAACCTGACACCTTTTGTATAGGGTCATCTATGTAACTGCCTGTATCTGGGCATCCATCAGCCCATTTGGCTTTCCACTGTGTGTTGGTGTCAAAGTTGTTAGACAGCTGTTGAGTGAGTGCCAGAGAAGGTTTCCTGGATTTAAGCCTGCCAATTGATAGATGGGGAAGATCAGCACAGGAAGAAGTGTTGTACTCCTTCACTAAGGCTTCTTGGGGAGAGTGGTGCTCAAAACAGGGAGCCAGCAAGTAGGAGTAGATCCAACTGCTTATGATCCTCATTGTATTATTTCGTTTAGCATTGATCTTGTTAGTGTGGCAGCTATTAAGCCAAACAGGGGTGCGGTATTCAGCACCAACCCTGGTGCTGATATTCTGAGAGTAGAGGCTGATGCTGCCCATCTTGATTCCCTTAGTTTCTGGATTAAGTTATTCCTGGTATTGATTTTAGATATGTTCTCTAAGTGTTTCTTATAGAAGGGAGTCTGATCCAAAGTTACCCCTAGGTATTTGGGGTGAGGGTCAAAAGGTTGTTATTCAGGTGGGCCTTAGGGATGACATTGGCAAGTTTGTTGTTGAGATGGAAACAGGTAGTCATTTTGCTGACACCGTGTATGAGTCTCCAGTCAGCAAATAATTTTCTTAGGGACTTTAGGTCCTTACAGATGAAGCAGTCCAATACTTCCAATTTTTTATCTTGTGCTGCTAGGGCCAGATCATCTGCATACCCAAATTTACATCCCTTATAACTGGTATATCTGAGATATAAAGATGTGTGGGTGCCAATACAGAACCTTGTGGAAGGCTATTATGGAGTCTTCCTAACTTGATAACATTGTCCCCCATAATAATCGGAAAGAATCTATCGCTGAGCATGTTGTTTGTTAGGCGACAGAGGATTTTACAGAGATGATGTGACTCTATTTGTAAAGCAGATCCTTCTTCCACACGGTATCATATGCTGCTGTAAGGTTGATGAACACAGCTGTGATTTTTAAGCCTCAATGGAAACCAGCCCCAATATGTCCTGTCAGGCTCAGCACCTGATCAACCCAGCTGCGAATATGACGAAGGCTGGCTTGTTCCACTGGCAGAAATTGTGGGTTGGGTCCAGTTCTGTTTATGATACATTTCTCAAAAAATTTGTAACAAGTACTCAGAGGGCCAATGGGGTGGTAGATTTCTTCTTTGTCTTGTGGTTTGCCAGGTTTCAGAAGCAATATTACTATGGCTTTTTTTTGAATTCCAGTGGGAGGTGTCTGCTAGAAACTATGTTTGAAAAGAATTTGCTGAGCCAATTCCTTGTTAGTTAGATAATTCTTGAATTATCTAGATAGGACAGCTTGAATGTAGAAAATGTAAACATTCAACCATCGCTAACGGAAGGAGGTTAATTCACTTCTTAAAAGGAAGCAACTGTAAAAGCCCATTAAGGATTTGAAGAATGACTTGATGTAAATTCTGTAACATCTGTTCTACCTGGTGAGAGATTTTCCCATCTCATATGGTTGCCATAACAACAAAGAAATACTTCCTAGCCAAATAGATCCCCTTTCTAGAGGGTGCCTGACAACTAAGAGGAATTAAGATGGAGATTTTGAAGTGTTTAGAAAGGAGTGCAGAGGAGAACAGAAGAGATTGGAAGGAACTGAATCAAGAAGGAGTAATATGTCACAGAAGAGAATAAAATGCACAGGAAGATAGAGAGACAAAGAAGACAAGGAAATATAATTCATATATTCCCATATTTACCTAATAGAAACATTTGGTGCTAATAGTTAGCTTAGGCTTCTGATGTTCTGTTTTAATGGAATTTAGATTTTGAAGTTGCATAATAAAAAGAACATCGACTATTTTGATCTGTGGTATTTGGAGAAGATTCCAAAAATACCATACATAGCCGAAAAGAATTTTTAAAACTGAATGTTTCTCAACCTCAGCGACTTTAAGATTTGTGGACTTCAACTCACAGAATTTCCCAGCCAGCATGCAAGCAGGAGAATTTTGGGGGTTGATATCTTAAAATATCTGAAATTGAGAAACACTGAAACAGATCATGCAGCAAATCCAACCCATTCCCATTCAAGACACTAATAACCAGAGTCAAATTATCCTATTTTAGATGTCTTCTAAACAACCTTGAGAAGTCTATGATACTGGAGAAACCAGAGAGAAAGAAAAGGAGAGGACAATTTGCATTAAAGTGGATGGACTCAATTACAGTGGCAAGTGTTGCACGATTGGAAGATCTCAAGGACCAAATTAGGGATAGATTATCCTAGAGAAAAACTGTGTAGCTATTAAAAGTCAGTGCGGATATGACAGCATATAATCAATCAAACACTCAGTGAGCAATGCTGGGAAAGACTCTCCAAATTAAATTTTAATAAAATCTGAATTTCAATAACTGGGGAGTTGCCCAGAGTTTGATATAAGATGGGAGGCTATAAAAATGCTTTAAATAAATAGGTTTTTAAAATTCAATTTTTTCTATAATCATTGAACATAAAAGATAGAATAACAAGATTGGAAGGGAACTTGTAGGTTTTCTAATCTAACCACTTCTTGAGCAGAAGACCAATACCATTTCAAGCAAATAGTTGTCCAATCTCTTTTTTAAAACCATGGAAAACCTACAAGTTCTGGAGGCAAGCTGTTTCACTAATTAATTGTTCTTACTGTCAGGAAATTTATCCCTAATTCTAGTCCTTTCTCCTAATTCTAGTCCAAAGCATCTGCCATCAGATGCTTTGGAGAATAGGTCAACTTCCTTTTCTCTGTGACTACCTCTCAAATATTGGAAAACTGCTATCATTTCATTTCTAGTCCTGGTCTTGTTAGACTAGACATACATAGTTCCTGCAAATGTTCATTGTATGGTTTAGTCTTCAAACTCCTTATCATTTTTGTTATTCTTTCCTGTGCTCTTTTTTAGCATCTCAAGATCTTTTTTATATCACAGTGATCAAAACTGGATGCAGTATTCCAATTTTGCAGTGTAGAATAGAATAGAGTAGAGTAGAGTAGAGTAGAGTAGAATAGAATAGAATAGAATAGAATAGAATAGAATAGAATAGAATAGAATAGAATTATTTATTGGCCAAGTGTGATTGGATACACAAGGAATTTGTTTTGGTGCAAATGCTCTCATTATATATAAAGAAAAGATACATTCATCAAGAATCATAAGGTACAACACTTAATGATAGTCATGGTACAATAAACAATTGAATCATACTAGGAAACAACAATAAGTGATCAAATCAAATCAAATTATACTAGTAAACAGTCAATTTTAAAAAATAAGGACACAAGCAACAAAGTTACATTAATGCAGTCATAAGTGGGAGGAGATGGGTGAAAGGAAGTATGAGAAGATGAATAGTAATAGTAATGCAGACATAGTAAATCATTTAACTTTAAGGGGAATATTTGTTTAGCAGAGTGGTGGTGTTTGGGGAAAAACTGTTCTTGTGTCTGGTTGTCCTGGTGTGCAGTGATCTATAACATCGTTTTGAAGGTAGGAGTTGAAACAGTTTGTGTCCAGGATGTGAGGGGTCCATAAATATATTCACAGCCCTCTTTTTGACTCAAGCAGTATACAGGTCCTCGATGGAAAAGAGGTTGGTAGCATTTGTATAAAGCGTTACTATCACTTCACATAATAGATATTATTCCTCTGTTGATGGCCTTTGTGGCAACTGCACCACACTGCTGGCTCTTACTTAAATGTTTGTCCATTAGGACTCCTAGATGTGGTTTGGTTTTTCTATATATGTGGATGGGTTTTTCTTGCCTAAGTATAAGGTCTTATTTTCTCAGCACTGAACTGCATTTGTCTGACAGGGCCAGTGTTTCTCCCAACTTCAAAATTCCAGATCAAAATCTCTTTTTCATCCAAAAAGCATTCCAACTAACCCATGAGCTCCAAAACTACTTTCTTTTACTTGTTATATCAGTAATTGCTGGGAGGAGCAATTGAGTAATGATCAAAAGTACTTCTTGTCTACTTTTCCCATCATCTATCTGTATCAGATGCAAAGCCTAGGGCATGTTATTATTTTTGTTGCTTTTCTCTGTGCTTTTTTAGCAGCATCTTTTTTATATCACGGTGACCAGACCCTGGTGGTTCTGAGGATTATTGCAATATCAGGAAAAGGGATTAATTCACATTCCACAGTACAGTAGCAGTCTTTAAGATGTAGCTCGTTGGATCACTGTTTCTCAACCTTAGCAATCTTAACTTGCTAGCTAAGGAATTCTGGAGTTCAAGTCTACATAACTTCAAATTTCTAAGGTTGAAAAACACTAGGTTAACTTCTCTGGAGTCTGGTTTAAGTCCTGGTATCTTCATGGACATCTCTGTGGGTTTGTTGTTATCAATGCAGAACTAGGTTATTTTTGTTTTGTCTCTGTGGTTCAAGACATTTATGTTCTATTTTCTAAGGTTTTCAATCTATAGTCTCTATCTCTGGGGCTTTCTGGCAATATTCCATACAAAGATTTATGAGGACTGACTGATTTAGCCTTTGAAGACTGCCAAGATAAATGCCACTACTTGTTGCTATTGTTCAGGGTTTTGTGTCCAATTAATGTTTCAGAAATTTGGTAATCATTTTTTTTCATGTTTGTGTTTATATGAGTTTTAATTAATAATTGGGGTTTTTAATCTTTAGTAACATAAATTCTCACTTATAATCTTCCATTATGAAATTCTTAGATAATTGTGAAAATAATCTTTTAATCTCAACTTCGGGAACTAACTTAAATCTGAATGGACAATTTCAAACTAATTGGTCTACAAGTTGACTTGGCCAGAAGCAAGTCCATATTTTTATGCTGTTTTATATGCCTCTGTTATTTTACAATCTTTTGAGACTAAAAAAAAATGGATTAATATACTCATGCAGCTGAAGCAGAGTTTCATTTTCATTATTGCATATTTCCTTTTTTATTATTTTATACATGTGTCTTGCTTGTGTGTAGGAGACAGAATCAAATCTTTCTACAGAGCTGCTAAATCCTTATGCAAAATCCATTTTTATATTACGATAGTCATTTTAAATAATATGGTGTTTAAAAATACACAAATGTGTAACAATTAAGAAAGAAGCAAAGCAATAAAGGTAGCATAATATCTGAAACTTCATTTATTATTCTGTGGACTATACACTAGCAGGATTGCATGTCAGAATACAAGTATTGTACAGAAATTAAAGCCAAAATGATGTTTTAGAATTCAGACAAGAACACCACCATTTGAAAAGAATTTAGTGTATTATGTATTGATAACAATGCCGTGATAGACAAAGGAATGCAATTTAATAATACAGAATTGTGCTCACGAGTTTTCCTTTTTCTTGTTAATTGGTTACTTTAGCTGATATTGTCTGTAACTATAATGGTGCTATTCTTCCTAATAGTTCCATCTCGCCAGATGATGTCTACCAACATGATGTAGTCCATTTTAATTTTTTTTTTCATTTTGCACATATCTTTTAGGATTATACAGCTTCCAAACAGGCTAGCATTATTCTTCATTATCTGTGCTGTATGGCTGTGGTTCTTAAATTAATTAGTTTTCTTTTTTTTCTTCCCTGGAAGTTAAAAGTTTTTTTTCCCCTTTAATTTATCTACCAGGTACGATTATGTTGAAGTGATTGATGGAGACAGTGCAAATGGGCGAGTGTGGGGAAAGTTTTGTGGCAAAATTGCTCCCCCACCTGTGATATCTACAGGACCATACCTGTTAATCAAGTTTGTCTCTGATTATGAAACTCATGGAGCAGGCTTCTCCATTCGCTATGAAATTTTTAAAAGAGGTGAGCAAGCTGCTTAATATTGTCATACTAATTGTTTTTAATATAAAATATTGTCAGTGGGATTGTTCAATTTGAAGGTCACTGTTACTTGGAGAGAGGGGAATTAAAAGAATATCTAATGTCAATTTAGTTTCTAGAACATTGCTTTCATAGGACTGTGGAAGTCAGTGTATCAAGTCACTAACTTTTGGTCTGTTCTGATAGAAATATAATTCTTTTTTTGCATTCTTTTCTCATAACAGTAAATCCTATTACTCTGGAAAGCTACAATTGTGGTGAATATAACCTATTATTTGCTTGTAATTATGTTCACAATTTTTTTTACTAATTTGAGCCTTCATGAGTGAACATCGATTTAACAACTTTTGAATTTTAAATAAATAAATCAACAAATTTGTATTTTATACATCTCTAATTTAAATTAATAAGCTTTTTCATTTAAAATGGTTACTGCATGTCAAAACAATAGTAAAGAAATGCAAACTTCTGAACCTTGTAACATAAAAGAAAGAGAAAGCATTTTCCTAATTTTATTACTGATTTTGCTAATGTGATTTTCTAACTTTTTTCTACGGTTAACTGTTTAATTAAATATTTGTTGAATGGAAAAGGTCAGAATTAAATAATTAGCTTCATTTAAAAGTCCTGCTTAATTGATACATCCTTTTTTTGCCTTTAATATGTTGATTTTGTCTTTTTATAATATTACAAATATTTTCCCAATATGGTAATCTTTGTTAATTCATTGTGTCCATTGTGGATTGAGAATGGATGGTGTGCAGAACATCAGAATATTTTTTAAACATTTGCTGCTAAAAAGTCCTAGAAGGAATGCAGTAATTAACATAGGCCTCAAATGCCACCTGATTTATTTCAGTGAGGACAGATGAATGCAAGCATTCTTGAAAATAAAATGCCACATGAATCGGATGTATGAGGTTTTCTGCTCGGACAAAGACTGGCAAATGACTTCTGTCCCATGGTCAAATTCTTTTTGAAGTAATTTTTTGAGTAAAGATCACAGTCATTGGAATAGTTTTTTGGAATATGAAAAAGTATTTGGCATCCAGGAACATGATCTGAACAGAGCTAGGTGATGAGTAAAATAAAACAACATTCCACCCTATTCCAAGATGTTAATTTTTATAGAAAGATTTTGCTTCCAGGACAAAACATTTAGCTACTGAACAACTTCGGTTATTAGTACCGTGCCAATTAAACAATGTTTTTTTTAAGGCCGTGGTGCATAAAGATCTAGTGAAAGGTCTCCAAAACCAGCAATTTGCAGAAAGTGAGTGTTTCAGTACAGATTTTTTTTTCCTTGATATCTCAGTGACACTCAACAGCTCCCTTTATTGATTTCCTTGTATGATGTCTTAAATCTCCTTCAGAAAGACATTAGGTACATTAAGGCAACATTATAAATGAGAACTTGCACACTCAAAAGTCAGAATATTTAAAATTATTGCCCCCAAAGTAATATTAATTCAAGTTTATGCCATAGTATGTCAAAGTGGAAATGCTATTTCTAGGTTCAAAAATGAAGAAGTTCCCATGCACATGTGTGGTCTGAGAATTACAGTTACTGTAAAGCCATTTTGGTTTAGTGCTTCAGTTTAGCAGAGTAGTTAAGGCACCAGGCTAAATATCAGCAGTTCTAATCCCACTTTAGCTCCAAGCCTAGCTGGGTGACTGCGGGGCAGTCATGCTCTCTCAGCCCAACCAATCTCGCAGTGTTATTTTTGTGAGGGAAATATCAGAAAGAATGAGTATTTAGTATGTTTGCCACCTTGAATTATTTATAAAAATAATATAGATAGTCCTTAGCTTACAAACAGTCACTTAATGACCAAAGTTACAATGGATCCCCAAAAGCCCCATTTGTGCACTTATGACAATTGCATCTACATGTGCATGCACAGACACAAACAAACACAAACACACACATGATTGTAATTTGGGCATTTGGCAACCTTTACACAGCCATTTGTGATACTGTGAACATGTGACTGCAATTTGAGGTGCTTTTTGATAGTTTCTCAAATTTACTTCCAGTTTCCAGCAAAAAATGCTCACTGGGGAAAATTGATTTACTTAATGACCACATATGTCAAAAAATTGGGTGTGATCACATAATGCATCAACTTAAAAGCACAATGACTTAAGATCATAATCCAAGGGTCAGTTATAACTATGAGGACTACTTGTAAAAGTGGAATAAAAAAATATAAAAAATAAATAAATTGAATTCTGTATCTAATATTTTAATAATAATTAAATATTAGATTGTAGTAAAATTTAATATTAGATTCCAATAAAAATGGGTATAGTGTGAACATGCCTCTTTGTCCATTACAGGACAATGAGATAGATCATTGAGTATAGAATATTATCTTATACAATTTGAGTGGCAAAGCTACAAAATCCTATCATTACCTTCTTTCACCTCTACCTCATTTGCCTGATCATTTTGCCTATGAGTTAGGACATTATAGCACAAATTAGGCTATAGGATGTCATATGGTTTTAACAGTTTGTTAGAATTCATAGCTGTTTTTAAAAATATTATCTTTAATTTATAGTGCTTTTGTAGTTCTAAATGTCTCTCCATCTAAAAATTTTCTATTAAAATTATTTGCTAATTCTCAACTGCAGCAGAAATTTTACGTTACACAGATAAAGTAGTTGAGTAGAAGTTAGGCTAGATAAGAGATGAATCTCTGAATCTCCATACCTATCTATCTCTAACCTGATCCTTCAGCTGATTGTCCAATAGTGTATTTATTGCCACTGTAACCAAGTCCATCCAGCTTGCTGCTGGTTGTCCTTTCTCTTTCATCTTTCCCATCATTAGATCCTTCTCCAGAAAGCTAAATCTTCACATAATGTGCCCAGAATAGGATAGTTTGACCTTAATAAAGGAGAATATTTGCAGCTCAGGATTGACATGAGGGGTCTTTGGTGCTCTCTGAGCTTGCTTATTTTCTTGTTTTCTTTATTTAATTTCATTATACAAGGTGCAATGACAATAAATTAAACTCAACTAGTTAGCATCATCAGGACTAACATTGATGATGTTTAGGTAATGAAACATCTGTAAAAAAACAAGCAAGCTCAGAGAGCACCAAAGACCCCTCATCCTATTTAGTACGATACATCTGTGCTGAAGCTCTAGGCCTTAATATCTCTTGTCATAGGGGAAAATTCTCTACCTCAAAATGTAGAAGGATTGGGGACATTTTTAACTATAAAACAGTATTTCCAAACTTGGTGGAGTCCAGATATATTAGGCTGCAATATCCAACATCCTAGTCTGTATTGTTATAGGACAATAGATTTATCTTATTTTGAAACTACTTTGGTATATGAATGGAAATCAGATAACAAAGAGATTTTCTGAAGGCTGTAGCTGAGAAAGAAAAGATTAATATATTAATCTATATATTTGTGGAATTCAGTGTGATCCTACATTTGGAACAATCTGTTCCAAATATATAGTTGATCCCAGGTTTGCAAACCTTTAGAAAGGTGGTCAAGATCTGTCTTTTCTCCTATTCATTTGAGTTAGGTTGAGTTGAGTCCCAATTGAATGAGTTGCAATATACTGTATTTTTGTCCAGTTGCCATTTTATGTTTTAGTTGACTTTAATGTATTATAGTTTTTGGTCTTATTTTGTGCTTGTTGTGGAAAGTTTTTTCCCCCTCCTCTTGTATGCTGCAGGGTCGTGTTAGTGAGAGTTAGTGAGTGAATGAGTGAGGTGGGTGATTGAGTGAGTGAATGAATGAAGGAAGGAAGGAAGGAAGGAAGGAAGGAAGGAAGGAAGGAAGGAAGGAAGGAAGGAAGGAAGGAAATTTGCAACACAGCAGGGAGTAATCCTGATAGCAATGAAATTTGAAAATAGACTTTCATACATTCCTATATGGGAAAGTGTTGTTTTTTTCAAATATCCTTGCTGCCTCTTATAGGAATGGCATTTTCCTGTATATATGTCTGCACCAATGCTGCAGTGTGTGAATCAGTGCTTAGGACAGTTATTTTCCTCATCTGTTGTGATTACATTAGAAAAAGTTACTTCTGCAAAGAAATTAGAAGTCACAGGGGCAGTGGACATTGCCCATCCACATGGGCAGCTTGTAGCACTACAATAGAATTGCTTTGCACAATTACTGAAGTTAGTTAGAATTGATCAATATTGCTAGTAATCAAACAATTTATCATACCTTCACTAACAGCATCACTTCACTGGTGCACCTATGTCAACACTGCTCAGAATGAGTCAGTCACCCTTGATACAAGTAAGAATTACCTTTCACATCTAGTTTGTCAAGAAGGCATAGGTCACATCTGGAAGACTTAGTGAGCCACTACTCTAGGAATATGAAACCATTGTTCCATCGACCAAACACCACCCTCCCTCTTTTTGCAAAACATTCTGTTTTACCAATAAAGGGCTGTCAACCTGGAGATTTAAAGATTTAACCTTAAAGGGACTATAATTATTTCCCTTGGGCTGGCAATATTTCTGCAGTTTACTCTTTCATTGTTCCCATATGACATTGTCATAATTTTTTTCTCTATTTCAGAACTGGCCCAAGTTTACTTTTTCAGCTGGGTCTGGTAGAAAAATGGGCTAAATGGGAATTGCATTTTAGTAACAATTATCAGTATTAGGAACAAGTTAGCTGTGTGACCAATATGGAGATTAACATGGGGCAACAAGCCATGCTGCATTTTTGAAAAGAGAAGTGGCGTAATTTATTTTCTTGCTAACTGTAATACTCTTAAAAATGGGATATATGTTGTTGTATCTTTTGTGGTGCAGGACCAGAATGTTCCAGAAACTTCACATCTATGACTGGAATGATCAAATCACCAGGATTCCCTGAAAAATATCCCAACAGCCTTGAATGTACTTACATTATCTTTGCACCAAAGATGTCAGAGATTATCCTGGAATTTGAAAGCTTTGAATTGGAACCGGATACAAACCCTCCAGGAGGCGCATTCTGCCGCTATGATCGCTTGGAAATCTGGGAGGGTTTCCCGGAAGGTAAGACTCCCACCCCCCTGATAGCTGTCATGATGTTGCTGATGCCATGGTTAACAAGGGCTGGTTTAATCATCATCATAAAAATAAAATTAGAAGATAAATAATATTTTAATATTAACCTTGAAATGTGTCCAGATTTCAAGGCATTAGGCTTTATCAGGGACAAAGAAGTCAGGCAGAAATGTATTGAGTTTGCTATTCTGTCCATCAAATGAAATGCAATTCTGCTTGTATTTTAATGTAGTTAAGCTGATGATAAAAGTATTAAAATGTTCACAAAATAATGGTATAAAGATACAAGGTTAATTCAATTATATATTATAGAGTGGTACAGAATTTGATCCTGCTAACATTGAGTTCTGCTGTAACAGTGATCTTACATCAAATTCTTGCTGATGTGGGCTAAAGAGATAAATTTTACATGTTGTTAGCATAATGGAGAGATGATATATTGTATTATTCTACTGCTGCTGGTTAAGTTTAGACAACTGTGAAGTGTTCTATAGGGAGTTAGTTTTACTCTCAGAAACTGAAATTGTTGCAAATTGTGGCAGATATTAGTCTTTTGAAGCAATCATTAGCTGCCAATTGGCTGATGAGTCAAGATCGGGATTTTGTTTTTGGCATAAAAGGGCTCTAGGAATTTGGGACCGGCTTTGCAGGCCCAGTCCATCCCTGAAACTGATGTCGAGATTTTTTTCCATGTGCCAGAAACCATCTAGTGCCAATGTGGGTGTGGTTGGTCCTGTAGTATCTCTGAACTTTCTGAAGTAGCTTTTCTTGAAGCTTGTGAGGCACTTAATATTTTAAATTTCTTTAGTATTTCTTGTATGAAGCCTGGATAAATAGTTTTATTTCTGTTTTTGTTTACCTATTCCTCCCTACTGTTTTGTTGTATGATTTTCATATTATTTCTGTTATAGCTTCTATATTTGTAAGCTATATAGAGATGTTTTTATATAGGAACCAGTATAAAATATATTCAATAATAATTTATACAATTATTATAATCATAATGTCACAGTGGCTCAAGGCCACTGCATAAATCCTTGGAGGGGTTATACACTCTTGGTCATTCAAGTACACACATAGACACACACACATAATGAAAAATCCATTGCTCCTGCTCTCCCTGGCATGGGTTTCCAGAATATTCTATATGATTCCAGGTGCTTTATTTTCACTTTCCTTGTTCCCCCTCATACTTGCCACATCACAAATTATTAATTGCTACTTGTGGCTAACACGCTGTTCACACAATCCATTGTTCTTTCTCATTTTCCTTACCACTGTGGATTGGGATTATTTGTTGGCTGTTACCACTAGTTGAATGAGTGTGAAATATGATTTAGAATGTAAGAGGTATGGATCCACTTTCCATCTAATGAGGCAAATGTGGGGACAATTGGGTCCTTGGCCATCATCTATTAAAAACAAGTGAGCGGAGAATGCAACTAAAATCCATGAAACATTATTAAATTCAGAAATGGATTAAGAAATGCTTTCCTCATAGCTGTCTTAGAGGGATTTAAAAGAACTGGAGAAATTCAAGGAAGATCAGTAGATTGATGGCTACAAATTTGGTTATCTCCTGAATCATAGGTAACAACATACTCTAAGCAGTCGTTCCAGGGAAATAAGACAAAAAGAGCTATCATCTCCTGATCAATGCTTCTGGGGTACTTGAATACATCAGACTGACAACCGTCTGGACAGTTCGAAAGATGGATTAGATGGGTTTTTGGCAGGACTTCTACATAAAAGAAAATGCTTACCCAGAATAGTCTCATTGAGATATAGAATTTGTTTGCACACATACTAAGCGGATTAAAAGCAATAACCCTTCTAAATATTCTTCGTACGGTTTCTAGAATAATTAATGCCTTAGGATTTCTTCCAAAGATCAAAATATCTTTTTCCATCCAAATTTAGCTCAGATTAAGAGGCTAGTCTTTTTCTATTGCTCTATGGGGAAAAAAGTGGATAATTTTCACCTATTGCAAGAAGTATTCTATAAACAAATAATTATAAGTAAGCATAAATGGTTAGTATTGTGATAAACTAGGATTTTTTTCAAAGGGAATATAAGATCAAACCAAATTAAGATCTGATAAAAGGATATACTTGTGAATGGTTTGCTTATGCACAATTATCAGAAAAATTTAAAGTAGATAAAATACTTTAAAGTTTTGAACTATCTAATGCCAAACTTGAAACAGCATTACATACAAATCATGGATATGCATTGCTAAAATGTACAACATTTTGTTGAAATTTGAGACAGAAGAAAATGAAATGAAATTATGTATGACAAAATGGGCTAAAAATTTGATTACAGTACATGAATAATGGGAAAATATGTGATTGAAAGGGTTAAAATTTACATTAAGCTCTAATCTTAAATAGAATTTGTTGTGGAGCAGCAGAGATATGAGACAGACTCAGAGCGAACAGTTAAAAGGCTTTATTCAGGGAATAAAGGGTTGCTGCCGCTGCCGAGGCTAACAGGCAGATCAGCTGGCGGCAACAGCTGATGCCGTTTGACAGCTCCTTTTATAGCCGGCTATCAAACGGCATCAGCCAATGGGAGCGATCGGCGCTCCCGCCAGAACGGCGGACCAGAGTGGGGATTTCTGTCAGTTCTGTGAACACCACAGAATTTTTATAACTTTTTATAAATAATATAGTGTTGATATTTGGCACCAGAGAAATTACCTGGAATGTATGAAGGTACTTCAAATTTGTGTGGAATATGAATAATAGGAAGAGACATTTTATAATATTTGATGAACATTAATAAAGCCAAACATTTTTTGTTACAAATACACTCACTAATTCAAAACATTTTAAAGTGAAATGAAAGGCTTTTCTTTTGGAAATAATGAACAGAAAGAACAAAAAATCATGGAACTTTGTTTTTATTCTATGACAACTGCAGAAAGATTATTATATGCTCAAAAGTGGGAAAATTTAGCATTATCCAAAATGCAGGAATAGTAGGTAATAATGGTGGGTACCTCACTTACAGACATGACTAAACTTCACTGATTACTGAAAAGATATTTACATTTATTACCAAAAGAAAAATCTACACTTTTTTCATGAAATAGAAAAAAAAAATGAACTGATGAGTTCTGATTTTGATGATTAAGAAAAAAAAATAGATAATAGAAATAAGAAAACGTTTTTGTAACTATAGAGTAAGTTATAATTTTATAATCATTTGTATTTGCTGCTAAGAAAATAGGAAATTACATTTTATATGTCTTTTCATCTTCCATTGCATCTTTTTCTTTTGTCATTTTCTTTTTCTTCTTTTCCTTTGTTGGTTTTTTGTTAATTGTTATCTTTTTTTTAATAAAACATTTATGTAGTGTTTAACTTGTCCATTGCAACAGCTTTATAACATAGTGTAACTATGCCTTAAATATAATAATTAGCTTTTCTCTGTTGTAGAAAGGTTTATGGTATGAATACCTGCAGTAATCTTTACTGCAATTGATGTGTGGGGAAAAAAGACTAGTTGAAAAAATTATTTGAAATATTTCCAAGTGATTAGTGTCAAGGTTATTTCCCGTAAGGTAGCAATTTTCCAGTTCAAGAGAATGATAGAGCTAAAACTATTATGCTCAAGTATTATAGTTTTTCTAATATATCTTAGAATTTTAAAAAATGTCCTTTATTTAAGCTGTAAACATTTTAAATATATATTTCTGTAACTACTTATCCATTATATCTTTTCTAGGATGACAATAGTTTTGAAATGTGCATTATTTAGCATATATAAACATATAAATATTATCTTTTAATATGAACCATTATTTAATATTCCATATTAACTTTTTCCATTAACTGATGACAATAAATCTACTGGACATAAGTAGTATATTAACAACCAGATTGTGCCTAGTTCAGAAATAATTTGAAGGAAGTGCTTCAGACTTTTCACAAGCTTGAGTACAATACCAGTTTGGCTATTCATTAAATCAGTCTATTATTTTTCAGCTGTCTATGTGACAATTAAAATGGTGCTATTGCTTTAAGAGTTACATTAACTTTAACTAGCTGTATCTTTTTTTTTTTTTAGATAGAGCTACTTTAATGATTAATAGAGAGAACTCTGGTCAAGTTCCAAAGCAATTCTTTTGATATATTTTTTTTGTAGCATTCACAGCCCTATTAACAATAAATATAACATTGGACAATATTTTGCTATCAAAGATTTTAGTCTCATTGCCAAAGTATTTTATCAAAGAGACTGTATTCTCTTTTATGGCTGTAGAAGATTAATGTTGAACTTCAGAATGTTCAAAGAAAAGCTCAGGAGAAGCCCTTCCTGGAAAATCGAACATTTATAAGTTTTTCTAGTTTTTTTGGTGTGAGTTTTTATAAGATAGGCTTCCATTAGTTAAGGGTAGGCTTTGCTATTTCATAACAGATTCCCTTGCTTTCGTAACTGAACAGCATGCCTAAATCAATTCATTAAGAACATTTCTTGCAAAGAGCTCAAGTCAATGCCACAAAGTGATACGTAACCTCGAAAATGACATTTTTGAGGTCAACATCCATCTACATCTTCTTTGTTAGTGTACAATATGCTTTTAACATGCCATTGCCAATAACTTCATTTTATAAAACATTTTCTGGATATTGGCCATCCTACTATTAAATCAGAAATCATAAGAAATACAAGTTCAATAGGCGTAAGGACAGAAGGGTAGTACTCCATAAAAGTGATTTTGTTTTTTGTTCTTTTTGTTCCAGAGAAGCAGCATAATGGATGAGGGAGAGATGATTTGAACAACTTATGTCTATTAGATTTGTCACATTTCCATTTATGTTAATAAGAAACATAACAGTGGATTTATCCTATTCCAGCAATTGGATTATGCCTGCGTGAAATCTCCAAAGTGTCATTCAATTGCTTAGCTTTTAGAACACCAGGCATGTGATTTATAGGTTTGTGCAACATTTTAGAGTCTGTCTCCAAAAAGAACTTTGGAGCTCACAGGTATGCAGATATATAGGTATTCCTCGATTTACAATGGGTCACTTGAAGTTATGACCAGCCTCCCCTGGTAATAACTTACAACCCGGAAACTTACAACCTGGATTCAAAATTCTGATGCTCAGGCCACCTCTGTGGATCAAACTTTGAATGCTCAACAACTTGCTCACATTTACTGCCATTTGCAGCATTTTTTATTTTATGGCGGTTTTACCATCAGAACTTCTTTCTTGGCAAAACCATGCCATAACGAACCATTGGTTGGCATAATGACCATGGCATTTGCTTAACAACTGCCTTGCTTGCTTATGGCTTCCACAACATAGGTTGAAAAATCAAGTCAGTCATGCGACTGACCAGTTTTATGATTGTTATGACATACCACAACAATGAGCAATCTCCTCTTTTATTTATTTCCTATTCCTTAATGACAGATACCTGGTATTTAAAGCTGACTATTTTCCTGCAGTGAAATTCATTTTTCCTGTGGTTTTAATTTCTTATATCAACATACAAAGTAATGCAGAAAAGGTAGTTTTCACTTTCCTACTCCCTAAAGTAAGGTGTAATATTTCCCAATTACACAACTCCAGCTCTAAAATTGATGCTTTAAAAATGAGAGTGAGTATTGTGTGTCTTAAAATGTAGTAATTTTTAGCAGTATCTTAAATGGGTCCCAGCTAATCTATAATTTCAGTTTAAACAGTTAAGAGAAAATGTGCTCTGCTGAAATCTATTTGACCTTTGGCTCACAAATTACAAGGCAAAGAAGGATTAATAGCAGCTTTCAGAAAAGACTGACATATACTAGCTAAGCAAGTAGTGATATAATCTCATAAATTATTGGTCAAGACATTTTCCCTGCAGTGAATCATCTGACTATGGTCACCTTTTACATTACATTAAGTAATTTATTGTCACTTGCAAGGGTTTGGAGCTTGAAATTGAAAATAAAAAGAGAGAATTTTTCAAGTATGCTCTGTAGGATGATTTTTAAAAACCTGTTTTCATCCTGCTCAAGTCAAATCAATATTGCATTATCTCAGTACGATAGTCTTTCATGTTGCATAATAAAATCTCTTACCTCTTAATATGATATTCTACAAGATTTTTATCTGCTGAATGTACATAGTTATACAAGAGACAAACTAAACTCTGAAAATTAACAACATATTAAAATTCAACTTGCCTAGTATGTATGTATTAAATTATAAAGAAATTGTTTACATGGATCTTTGAATTAGCTTCAAATAAGTTTGGTTTTACTACTTAAAAAACTTCTTGCAGGAGATATCAGATCTATAGCCTATAGATCTATAAAACTATAAAAGAAGGCAGTGGCAAATCACTCATACTGCCAATAAAACATGGATGTGCCCCACAAGTAATCAGAATAAGTACTGCAGCACAATTTAATAGGACTCCATTTTTCCCCCTAATTAAACTCGGTGGCTATAGCGATCAAAAGATTTAGTGAAAAAGAGATAAACACAGATGTTTCTTCACTGAACAGAAGGCAGAAATACAATGAGAGCAGAAGGACGGATACTGAACTAGTCCTATGTAAGTTAAAGCACAAAAATTCCTATATGTTCTTTGTATGCACATAGATCCATATGAATGACTCACACATAGAAGAGAAAAATAAACCACAAATGGAAAAACAAAATTCTTCTGTCAAAATATTGCCAATATCCAAAGTCCAGGGTTAGCAAGTTATTCAGAGCTGTAGTGGCACAGTGGTAGAATGCAGTGTTGCAGGCTAACTCAACTCACTGCTAGGTGTTAATTCTGATCAACTCAAGTCTTACTTACATCCATCTGAGTCTAATAAAATGAGGACTCAGATTTGCAGGGGTGGGGGTGGGGGAGGGGTATGCTAAATCACTTAGACAGGCTGTAAAGCACTAAGAAATGGCATGCAAGTCCGAAGTGCAGAATGTTATTCAGCTGACAAAAATAAAACAAGTGCCACATATTGACCAAAAATTTTCTCTTTGACCAAATCTTTCTCTGATTTCTCTTCAGATTGTATAATATGTGGCCTTTTTTGCCATTTTTTTAATTCATAGCTATCACATAGCAGCCCTGTTTTGTGTAGTGATTAAAGGCTCCAGGTTAGAAACCAGGACATTGTGAGATTTATTTATTTATTTATTTTTGTCAATTGCTTACAAGATAATAGGTATAAGTAAAAACATAGTTATGAATACATGGATACATATAAGAAAAATAAAAAAATAAAAGATACAATAGGACAGGGACAGTAGGCACATTGGTACGCTTATGCACGCCCCCTACAGACCTCTTAGGAAAGGGGTGAGGTCAATAGTAGACAGTTAAAGTTTTTGGGGTTTGGGGAAGAAACCACAGAGTCAGGTAGAGCATTCCAGACATTGACCACTCTGTTGTTGAAGTCGTATTTTCTGCAATCAAGTTTGGTGCGAATAACCTTGAGTTTCTATCTGTTGTTTGCTCTTGTGTTGTTATGGTTGAAGCTGAAGTATTCATTGACAGGTAGGACATTGCAATGTCTGATTTTATATACCATACTTAGATCGGACCAAAGGTGGTGTAGTTCTAGGTTTTCTAGGTCTAGAATTTTGAGTCTGGTGGCATAAGGTATTCTGAAACGAGTAGAGGAGTAAAGTCCTGGTTCTTCCTTACACACAAAGCCAGCTGGTTTACTTTAGACCAGTAATTCCCACTTTGCCATAGGAAAAAGACAATGGCAAATCATTTTCAAAACTGTTGAATTGCAGAGATTTTTCAGGAGTCAAAGGCATAAACTGCCATCCCAGATCCCTGTTTAATAATAAATAGTCAGTATTGCATTCGCTCACTGCAAGTAGCACGCTGGCTGTGGTTTGCAATTGCCATTTTGAATTGAATAAATATATTTGAAAACAGTTTAAAAAAAAAAGTAGCTTATACTTCAGGACAGTGTCAGCATTCCAGCAACCCTCCATTCCAATCAACAACTCCGAGACAGACATCTCTCAACGGTTTATTTAGATAGTAACTGGATAGTAACTGGCCCATCTGTGGAATCCCGAATCTGAAAGTTTCGGGCTTCCTTGCAAAAGTTAAAATAGGTCAAAATAGATAACTGTAAAACATTAAAAACTCATGAATTAGTATTGGAGTAAAAATAACCAACCCAGACATTTTTCATATTGAAAAGGTATATAAGCTTTTTAGCATAATCATTGGGTTTATTCATGGTAGGTGAATTGTTACAAATAAAACAATGTTGTATAAAAATAGGCATTGTTAATAGAGGCATTTTTTGTTAGCTTACTTACTACGCAGAGAACAAACCCATTGTTACTTTCCTACATCATGGCCAAAAGCATTGCTATTAAAATAGAAAGCAGTAGAAGGTTTGCATTTGGTGAAATTTGTGAAGATTTGTAAGGGTTCCAAGGAGACCTGAGGAGGGAAAAAAAAGAAAGCAGATAGTGAATCGCAAAGAGGAAACATAAAGAGTTATTTTGGAAAGGTTACTGGAGACTTTGAAGGGAAGTTGTGAAGGGAAATTAAGGTTTTATGGGTAAAGCTGTTGAGAGAGAAGGAAGGGACAAGTATATTGATTTAATTCTTGAGAGTGGAGAAATGATGATGGGGAAGGAACAGAATCTGTGTAGTGTTTGGCTCCCAGCCATATGGAAATTGTGGTAAGAGGCTCTTAGGCTTAGGAGCTTTAGCCAATCCTGTTATAGGTTTTAACTAGCAAAAGATTTGTTGTTTTTAGCTTCCAGAGGCTAGTTCACTGGCATATATCTTCAGTGAATACCTCTAAGACTATTATCGTAATGGAAAGGAAATATTTCATATTGAATGTGAATTATTTCTTTGGTGGCACATAATATGAGCAAATGGGAAAAGCTTGAAGCTACAAAGCATGGACCGGGATAGAGCAGTGTTTCTCAACTTGACAAGTTTAACATGTGTGGGTTTCAATGCCCAGAATTCCAGGGAATGTGTGTGTGTGTGTATTTCCATATATACGAGGGCTATCCACAAAATAGATTACGTTTTCATCTGTAGCAAGAAGGGGCGGAGCTAGCGTGGCCCTCTTTGGTCTGTGCGTCCGCCGCTCAGTCTGCATCTAGTCGTGCTAGTGGGAGGTTCGTATCGTTGCCCGTTATTTCACAGCAAACTTTTGAAATGTGTGCTGCAATTGAAAATCCTGCAAGTTGTGAGGTGCGACCAGTGATAAGGTTTTTGTTGACAAAAAACCATAAACTGATTGAAATTTTAATTGAAAAATTGAAAAACTAAGAAAAGCAATTCAGAACAAGTGTAGAGGAAAGTTAAGCTCAAAATTTTTGTTTTTGCATGACAATGCCCAACCACACACAGCAAATCGCACTCGAGAAGTCCTGAATGCGTTCAAGTGGGAGATTTTTCCTCATCTGCCCTACAGCCCCGATCTTGCACCAAGCGACTACCACTTGTTTCCAAGGATGAAAACCTGGCTTGGAACAAAATTTTTGAGCTTAACTTTCCTCTACGCTAGTTCTGAATTGCTTTTCTTAGTTTTTCAAATTTTCAGTTAAAATTTCAATCAGTTTATGGTTTTTTGCCAACAAAAACCTTATCACTGATCACACCTCACAACTCGCGGGATTTTCAATTGCAGCACACATTTCAAATGTTTGCTGTGAAATAACAGACAACGATACGAACTCCCACTAGCACTCGACTAGATGCAGACTGAGCAGCGGATGCACAGACCAAAGATGGCCATGCTAGCTCCGCCTTCCTTCTTCCTACAGACGAAAACATAATCTATTTTGTGGATAGCCCTTGTATATATTCATTCTATCTTCTTTCTTCTTTTTTCTTTCTATTCTTTCTTTCTATATTTTTTTTATATTATTATATTATTATTATATTATTTATATGTGTATGTTCCAGCATAACTCTGGAACGCCTTCAGCAATTTCAACCAAACTTGGTACTGTCTTTCTTTTTCTGTTTTTAACCACATCTTACAGGCATCCGAGGGCATTATAAACTCATTTCAGAATGTCGCATAGATACACAAATCTATTGATAAATAGATTGAAACAATAAAAGTTATCAATATTATTTAATTTTGTGAACATTAAGTAACCAACATGGCTAAGCAAATGTGGCAATCAATGGGCACTTTTTGCCGAAAGCTGGACAGAGGCATTAAATCAGCGGTGGTATTCTAATGGTTCGGCCTGGTTTCACCCAACCGATAGCTCCGAGCATCATCTATGAGTGAATCGGTTTGCTCCAATGATCAGCTGCTGGGCCCTCACACCCACCCCAGCTCTATACTGACCTTTATTTCCTGCTTTTCAACCTCAGCTGCTTCATGCGGCACAGACAACTGTTGCACATTAGCTGTTTTACACACAAGGCTTGCAGCAGAAGGTGAGTTGCAAATGCTGCGCGCATGCAAAGTGCACATGTACACATGTAGGAAACCTTTTTGAAACCCATCACCTCATTAAAAGATGAAAATTGTGATTACATGATCATGGGACACTGCAAATGTCCATACATTTGAATCAGTTGTTATTTGACCATGGGGGTGTGGATAACAGTCTGTATTCCAGAACCAGATTGTAAGTAGTTCTGAGAAGATCGATCATAACTTTGCTAAGTGGGTGGTCATTAAACCAGGACTACCTGTATAGTTAAATTCTTCATAATTATTGGTTGGGTTTCCAGATAAAGTCACTATGAAGTGGAAATGATGAATACTGTACTATAATCCCACTAAATCCAAAGCAAACTAAGTCAACTAAAACCTGATGTACTTGTGTATGTTTGATATCACCTAAATACAACATTTTTAATATATATGTTGTGATTTTTAACGAGGACCCATTTTGGAGCAAGATTTGAGTTATTGTACTCCATGTATTTCTATCATTTGACATATCATATTGCTTATGTTTTGTTCAACTGTCAATTATATGCCCCTTTAGTAAGGCATAGATACTTACCATCCTAATGGAAAAAACAGCCAATTGGATTTCAATCACAGGTTTTCTTGTTTCCGCCTGGACTCCAATGTATCTATTATAAGCAGAACTGCTAAGTTTATAATTAAGGCAATTAAGAAAGAAATCCAATACATCAAACAAATGTAGGTACCTTCCTGTAAGAGAGATGCATTTGCCGATTGTACTACTTGTATTCCCAGATATGTATTTTATCACTGTATTTCCTTTTATCTATTTTTTCATGGAATCAGATTGTGTACTTTATTTTCTTTCTTTTATTGATAAGATAGTAAGAATAATAAAATAAAAAACTATTCTAATCTATACAGTGAAAATTCTCTTTAAGAAACTCTTGTTCTGTGTATTTTATTTTTTTGGTATTGCTTAGTTTAATTCTAAAAGATAGGATAGTTCTGTTTTATTTCAATTGTTTTCAATTTTATTTCAATTTTCTTCACATACATTTGATAAACACCAGTTTGCATACAGAAAAAATAGATCTACAGAGGACGCTATAACCATCACTCTTCACACTGCTCTGACTCATCTAGAACAGTGGGAGGGCTATGTGAGGATGCTTTTTGTGGATTTTAGTTCTGCGTTTAGCACAATTCTTCCACATAGATTAGTGTCTAAACTTCTGGACCTTGGGCTTTCTAATTCAATCCGCCTTTGGATTATGTCCTGTCTGGCTGCTCATAGAGGGTCAGATTAGGTAATCATACCTCTTCAGCCCTTATTCTTAACACTGGTACACCACAGGGTTGTGTGTTGAGTCCCTTACTCTATACTCTTTATGTGCATGACTACATTCCCACATGCTACTAATACTATTGCTAAATTTGCAGATGATACAACAGTATCAGACTTATCTCCGAGGAGGATGAGTCTGCCTACCGAAATGAGGTGGACCAGTTGCTTTCATGGTGTGGAGACAATAACTTGGTCCTCAACACCAATAAGACCAAGAGGCTTATAGTGGATTATAGAGGGAACAGATCAGACATCCAGCACTTGCTTATCAATGGAGACCGAATGGAGCAAGTGGCCAGTTTTAAGTTTTTGGGTGTTACCCTAAAAGAGGACCTGACCTGGGATGCCCACATTGCAGCCCTGGTCAAAAGGGCTCAGCAGAGATTATACTACCTGAGGCTTCTCAGAAAACAACTGAATGAGAAACTGCTGGTGACCTTCTACTGCTGCACCATAGAGTATTTTAACATACTGCACCTCTGTGTGGTTTGCCAATTGCACAGTGGCAGATAGGAAAGCACTCCAGAGGGTTAATATCATTGCCCAGAAGATCATTGGTTGCCCTCTCCCCTCTTTGGAAGAGCTTTATAGCTTCCGCTGCCTTAAGAAAGTTCAAAACATTCTCAAAGATCCATCTCATCCTGAGAACCCTTTTTTTTTTTTTTTGAACTATTACCATCTGGCAGACAGTACAGAATAATAAAAACAAGGGCAAATAGGCTTCTATCCCAGGGCAGTAACTCTTTTGAATTCTGCTGTATAGTGCAGTGTTGGTGTGGTGTCGGGGGTTTCCAGTTCAATGTGTGAAGAGTGAAGGATGTGTGTTTGTGTTTATTTTCATGGTCATGGTCATGGTCATGACGTGCACCGAAGATGGTGTTTGATTTCGTTGTAAGAGGTGCAATGATAATAAAGTAAACTAAAAATAATAATAACTTTCTGTCTTGTTAGATTTTTATTTAGAGTGTTTTATCTCCTAGTACTGCTTGTGAAAGCCAAATCATTTTTTGTTCTTATGTTTGTCCTGAAAAATGTTCTTTCATATTCATAATCATCTGTCTCACAACTTATGACATCATACTAAAATACATTATCTGGAAATATATGTTGTTATTCCTATATCTTGCATTATTAATTGAATTATGGTTAGATGGATTTGTCTAATTTTGTTTGTAATGTCTTTTACTCCATGTTCATTCATAACTCCATTTTGTCATATTTGTCATAAATGTATAATTTTTAATTTAAAAACTTTTAAAAATAATATTTATGTACTTCCATGATTATACTTTTTGTATTTTCTTTCAAAATGTTATTTTAATGTATTTCTTCTTAGTTCTCTAAGAATACATCACAAAATTCAGAAAAGTATGTAGTTGAGAGTGTAAAAATCAAATTCATTTTGTTAAAGCTTTCTAAACTTATTTTTCAAGTATCTGTAACTGGAATATTATGAGAGCAATAGTTTTGTTGCAGAGCTGAACAATAGATTGTTTCCTGATTAATAAGCTACAATCACTGGAGGATACTTTCTACTTCCTGTCTTATAGGTCACTCTTCCTATAATCTCTTGAGGGACTTCTAATGCACACTTGTGTTCTTAGAAAAATTTAACCATTTGTAGTTGGAAAGATTCATAACTTCAACCGTTTTCTTGTTTTTATATATGTATTACTATTTTCCTTTCAGTTGGTCCTCATACTGGGCGATATTGTGGACAAAACACACCTGGTCGTGTTCTCTCATCAACTGGCATTCTCTCCATGGTTTTCTATACCGACAGTGCTATAGCAAAAGAAGGCTTCTCTGCAAACTACACTGTGGTCCACAACAATGTTCCAAAAGGTCAGTGTTTTAGTCATCCTTCATAATGGTACATAAAATATTTTCTGTATATCTTCTCTCCTGCTGAGTGCTGCATGAAACACATGGAAACCATAGATAAATAAGACTTGTGTCGTTTTGCGTGCACATGTTTTTAAAACAACTCCTCTCATTTTCAGTGTCAAGAGACATATCCACTTCTATTAGTTCCTGTAAAAAGTCATTAAGTTATAGAATTCCCCTACCCTTGTTGAAACTGAGAACATTAAATTTAAACAATGAAACCCAACCTAGATATAAATTGTCCAAGACTTCATAAATTATAATTATTTATGTATATGGTCTATTCTTCAAGTACACTGCAACCTGTATTTGGCATCTCATTGCTGCAAAACACTGGGAAGGAATTATCATTGAGATTGTCTTGCAAGATCAGCTCTCTTTTTTTCATTTATAGAGTATGAATACAGGAATATGAGAATATATTAGGCATTAAATTGGAGGCTTGAGCATTCTGATGCCATTAATGTGCTCTACTGCTTAACTAATTTTTAACCATTAGCTAATGGACTGCTCATGACCCATCGGGTCATCATTTCACAGGTATTTCCTATCTAAACAGAGAAACAGAAGAACAATGAATGGGGGAGGGGGGAACAAAAAAATAATGGGAGTGGGAGAAACTTCCAATTTCCTGCTAGCTTTCCCTTGACTTTCCTTGTAGAAAGCTTGCAGAGAGTTCTGGAATTCTCAATCACATGGGTGCAGATGCTCATGACAGTGAAGCAGCTTTGAAGAGTCACAACTTTGCCAAATTTCAACCCTAAGGAAATCATAGTTCCCATATTTTGTACACATTCTGTAAGTTAGCCCAGTTAGGTAGGTTGGTTCAAAAACTATCATACCACGCACAATTTTATCCAATGAAGGTTACAATCCATAGACAAAAGAGTTTTTGTAATATATAGATTTCTCACAATCCTGTTTTTCAGTTTTCATGAATAAAAATAAGAACATGTATTATTTATGAAAACACAGAACACTTTTCACCTTAAATCTGGTTATTGAAACAAATATAACCATTTAAAAACTTCATTAAGTAGGTGTACAGTAGGTATATAGAATTGGTGTACAGATGCACTCTCTTATTTAATAATAATTAAAATTAACTATTTTCAGAAAGTACGAACTATCAAAGTATCATTTGTCGCACAACCAAAGACACTGCAATTAAAAAAACATGAGGCCATGAATAATATTAAAATAACAACAAAAAGCTGACATTCATAGGGAAACAACATTTTTGACCATTTTCATTCTGCATGTAGGAGAACTTCACTAAAGTCAGAGAAAAAGGGAGGAAGGATCAGGAAAAAAAGAGGAGGTGGGGAGGAATTTCTAAATTTAGAAATAACTGTCAATGTCCAGGACAAAAACAGCATAACCAGAAATCCCTCTGTAGCAAGATAAGAAATTATCACTCTAATAAAGGAGAATATTTGTAAGTCAGGGTTGAAATGAGGGGTCCTGGGTTGTTTTCTTGCAGATGTTTCATTATCCAAAGAAGTTGCATCATGAAATGTCTTCAAAAAAACAACTAAGCTCAGAAGACCCCTAATTACTACTCTCAACAGAAAGTTATTCTACTTCAAAATTTGTGAATTTCTTAACAAAGGCAAGTCGCCTGTTGTCTTTCAAGAATTATGAATCCCATCTATTATCAAGTTACCTGCATCTAATCTTGTATCTTTGGCTTGATTTATTTTCTAAGCAAAGTAATGTTAAAAAACAAAAAAAAATGCTTATTCTGTTTTATGGAGATAATTCTTCAGCTAATAAGCTTGAGGGCTCTTGATATGAAGCAGCTTTATAGGAGATTCCACTTTAAGTTTCAGGAGTTCTTAATTGCACAATACAATTGCAGCAGACAATATCTAAAACACATTTTCAAAGTAACAACCCTTATCTATATAAAATACTGGTACAATCAGTTATAATTTTTCTCTTTGGCTTTATAAAAATATTTCTTTCAAAGGGAAACATGCTGAGCAACCAGATCCAATTTGATCTTTTTTATTAAAGTTCCACACACAATTTAAATTGCAGTCAAGAGTAATTATATTCAACACTTCGTTTGTCCTTTCTTGTGTTATTATACCATTTATTGCTGCACAAGTGTTTTCTTTGTATGAATGTAACATTTGTTATAAGGACTAGAATGAGGTGAGGTAAAATGTGTGTGAAGAGCAGATAGACAGGTTGTAATGCAAAAAAACTATAATAAAAACAAATACACTAAATACAGGAAATAATGCAAGGTGAATTGGTGTACCTTAAATAGGCTAACTTACAGAATGCATCCAAACTCCAGGCCCATTGGTCCTGTGGAACTGAAATTTGGCAAAGTTGTGGTCTCTTCAGCTTAGTCACATGGCTGCATTATCGCCACAATCAGCCTCAGTCATATAACTGTCATTGCCAATGCTCCCTACCAGCTTCCCATGAGGAAAGTCAATGGAAAAACCAGTAGGAAGTTAAAAGTTGCACCTGGTTCCGCTTTTTGTTGGCCCCTTATAGTCATTCTGTTTCTCCTTTTAAGTAAGGAAATGTCTCTGAAATAATGACTGTCTAGCATAATTCTAAAAGCTGAAATCAGAACTATCTTTATATTGCAGTAGTTTCTTTTTTATAAAGCAACATAATTATACTTAAGTATTCCTGTCTAAAAAGGATGCAATAAGAATATCAATGTTTGGGGTTTTTTTGCTCAGACTTCCAGTGCATGGAACCACTTGGCATGGAATCTGGTGAAATTCATTCTGACCAGATTACTGCCTCTTCCCAATATAACCCCCAGTGGTCATCTGAAAGGTCCCGTTTAAATTATCCTGAAAATGGATGGACACCTGAAATTGATTCTACTAGAGAATGGATACAGGTAAGAAAAAAAATTAAACCATGTTTATAAAAGGCATACAAATTTGTTAACAGATTTTCAAAGATAGCAAACAAACTAACTAAAGTGATAAATAAATTTTCCAGAATGTTTTTCTTTTTTCTTTTTAAAAACAGCATAGGGAAAAGAATCTATAGAAAATACAGATTCTGTGTCTGAATGTCTTCACTCTTTGCATCCCCTATTAGGTTTATATAACAAATAAACTAATCCTCAAAGGTATAGAGGGAAAATAAAGAAAAGGTCAAGAAGATCCATTCTTTTCCTTCCTGAATTTTTTTTCAGTCTTCTAGGCACAAATATCAGATTTTCTTTTAATGGGAAAAGTCAATATTAGCTTAACAGGCACTTAAAGTGAAATGGTCTGATGAAACAGGCTTGGTGATGAATGATACTCAAGAGTCGCTTGTAAGAGTCATATATGGATACACAACTGAACATTTTACTTGTGACTTACGCTTTTCACAAAATTAGACCAAAGTTGACATTATATATATTTTTTGTATACTAGAATATTAAACTTGTGTCTATGACAGAGAAATGGAACCAGAGAGCAGCTGCTTTTGTAAATTTAAAAATGAAGCATGAAATGGAAGACGGGACCCCTTTTCATCAGAGGTGAAAGAAAAAGCCAAGAAGTAGTTAATAAGCTGGTGCAGAGTAACCTACATTCAGTTTGGCCAAAACATTTGCACTTTGAAAGAGATGTGGTTAGTTTTTTCAAGGCAAAAACACAATGCATTTTTTCTTAATGAAACTATGCACTTTGTCTTAAGTTACTGTAGGTCATTGCTTGGAGAGAAAGCTTCTTTCTGCTTTTCTGCCAGACCTTTCAAAAACATGTTCCTAGCTGAGCCACTTCGGTAATATTATAGGATTCATTCTGCATCATGGAAAAAATGGGGCATGCACCCAAACATTCTAAATTAAAGAACTTCAACATGTAACTACAGGGTTTCCCCACAGTTCACAGAAAGTGTCCAGCCAAGAAAAGCTTTTGTAGTTTTGGCAAATCACCAGACTTTGCAGTATGTGAAAAGTCCCAGAGTGCTTGCTGAAGCTATCTAGAAACATTTTGAATGGAACCAATTTTTTCTGCAAGTTCTGCAGGAGAAAGCTGGAGGGAGTTCTAAAGGAAAGCAGCTCAAAGCAACATGGTTGGCTTGCTTTCATCTAGAAATGGCAGCCCACAATGTATCATAAAGAAACTTCTGAGGGGTACTTTATGTGACGTCATGGGACCATATCTCTTAGTGACTACAAAGGGGGTGCATTGGTTGCTGATTTGATTCCAGGTGCCATTCATGGTGCTGGTTGTCACCTTTAAAGCCCTTAATGCAGTGGTGTGGTTCAAAACTTTTTACTACCAGTTCTGATGGCGTGGCTTGGTGGGCATGGTGTGGCTTGGTGGATGTGGTATGGCTTGGTGGGCGTGGCTTGGTGGGCATAGCAGGGGAAGGTTACTGCAAAATCTCCAATTCCCTCTCCACCCCACTAACCTGCTTTCCAGCTCCATTCTCCTGTGCAGGGCAACAAAAGAAGACCCAGCCAATCAGCTGGGGTTCAGGAGGCAGAGAATAGATGGTGGTGGGACCAGTCAGAGGTGGTATTTGCCAGTTCTCTGGACTACTCAAAATTTCTGTCACCAGTTCTCCAGAACTGGTCAGAACCTACTGAATACCACCTCAGCCTTAATGGCTTGGGATCAGGCTATCTGAAATATCGTCTCTTGCCAATCACATCCATCTGACTCACTAGAATAGGGAGGCAAGGAATCTTGTAGGTCCCATCTCCTAAGAAGGTACATCTGATGGGATCCAGAAGAAGGACATTTTATTTGGTGGCTCCCTCCCTCTGAAACATCATCCTTCCAAAAACTAGTCCCCAATCTGACACTTTTTCAGAAGGCCCTGAAGACATGGTTCTAGTAGTGGAAACTCACAATGGGATGAAGTCCATTAAATGGCTGGTATAAGTGAGTGAGGGGACAACAACAACAATAATAATAATAATAATAATAATAATAATAATAATAATAATAATAATAATAATAATAATAATAATATTACTTGATTGATATCTAGGACGCTGGCAACAACCTGTATCAACCACTAACACCAGCCACTGGTATTTGTGATATATTTTAAAATGTTCAGTTGACTGAGTTTCATGTTTAATGAATAAATAAATTGTTGTTGTTGTTGTTGTTGTTATTTCTTTTATATTGTATTTTTACTTCATGTAAACCGCCTTGAGTCACCAGTTTTCAGTAAGCAGCAATATAACTTTTCCTAATAAATAAATAAGGGTGGAAGTGCCACGGGGGTGGGTGTTGATGAGATTCTGGGAGACCTAGACTAGATCACACATGAATTGCAATGAAAATTGGATTAGAAGACATCGGAGGTTCCTTCCAACTCTGTTATGTGTTTGCTTTAATTGCAAGAGGGGAATGCAATGATGTGTAAGTTCAGGTAGATCAGATAATGAGGACACTGTGGCAGGTAAATGAAAGCAGGGAAAATAAGACATAGGATAAGCACATTTATGTTATGGGGGTGCATGTGAGTGAGACATGTGAGAGGTGAGGGAGACTTACCAAACAACTTGCATCCCTCTCCTTTCAATTTTTTGTACAACTGAAAATGCAAAACTTTCTTTTAATCATTTATGGCAATAAAAAACTATTTGCATGAATTGCTGTAGAGCTGAATCAAAGTAATGCTGCTAGAGCACCAGGTCTTTGTTTTTAAGAGTCTGTTCAGAATTCATAGGCTTAATTAACAGAATATTTTTCACTTGCAGGGTTTAATTAGAATTTTCACTTCCCTCTTTAACTGTGATCCAAATTCATCTGAAGACAATACGATCCTAAGCAAAAACTTTCACATTTGTTAGAATACTAATGTAGTGTTGAAAACTTCCAGTAGTTTAAACAAATGGGCCAATATTCGTGTTTCTATTGTTTTCCATAGGAAATACCTAACTGACATATAGGAATAATGCATCATTAGTCATCAATAAGAACATTCATATCCAATGTTTCCTTTGAGATTAGCTGTCTGCAAGAAAGCTTACAAACTTTTTTGAGTAGTTATCAGCATGTGGAAGAAAGACAGAGGAAATCTTTCATACTTCAACTTTTAGTCCACAATGGGACTCTCAAATGTCCAGCTTTTGAGAGCTCAGCACAGCCTGAGCAGTTAAAAATTAGTGAATGGCAAGAAGTAAACATATTCCCACTTTGGTGTGGCAAACCAAAATCACTTAATTCTAACTCCTAACAAATAAATAACAAGAAAATTCAACAAATCTTGCCTGTAAAAATAAAATAAAATGCACTTTTTTTACCAATTATCTCCACAGATTTTCATTTGTATTGTTATCTTTTCATCCAACTTTTTCATGAGGAGAAAAAAACACATTCCAAAAAACCCCACAGATTATTGATCATCTTGATTGTTTTAGTTTTTTTAAAAAAATCTTGGTGGGTTGTCAATTTTCCCTCATAAACCTATGAAGGAGCTTCAAATGGAGCAATGGTGGAAGCGTTTATTGAGTTAGGGATGCTGGATTTATTAACAGTTGCTCTCTCTCCAGGTGGGAGATGGAAGGAGGGCATGGGTATTTCATAGCTAACCTGTTACTGTTTGTTATATCTTACCCTGGTTGGCCAGAGATAATTACTCTAGTTGGCCAGGGGTAATTATTTCTTATCCTGATTGGCCAGATGGTTAAGGGAACTGTGCTGGGAGTGGGAAGTGAGAGGGGCTGTTTGTGTGGCCTCGGTGTTCAGTAAAGGTTTTGCACTTCAGGTAAATGTATTCAACCCTTTTGTTTGGTCAGTGAACTTAGATGGCCTTGCCAAATCAGTCATTTATGATTTCAAGGGTTTCAAAGACATAAATAAGCACAAGATAGACAATAAAGACATAAATGCATAAATAAATATGACCATGAGTAATTGAGAGTGGTAAAACATCTGTAAAAACTTAAACAGAAACTAACATTTAAAAAAAACAGGTTTAAATAATCTCAAAGAACCATGAAATTATGGTTCATTTTGAAATATTAGGAGGAATAATCAAGAACCATTCTCATTGGTGATAAAATCCAGAAGGATTGTTGAAAATTTACCAAAACTCAGTCTGTACATCTATGTGTGTTCTATCTATGTTTCAGGGCCTTTTCAAATTGGAATAGAATATTCTTTTTTTCCAAGTTACTTTTATATTTAATTAAGAACAAGAGGCTGTATAGCTGAAGCGCAAATCTAACTGTTTCTCATTAACATATAGTTTTGTCAGAAAATACTACAGTTTTTCTAGATTTGTAATCCAAATAACAAACATGTTAATAGGTACCACTTACCAACAGTACTAGTTCTTAAAACCAGTAAGAAGGCCAACATAAGGGTTCCACATCTGTTTTTAGTAAAGTCTATTCCTGTCTGTGGTATTTAAAATCTAAGGGACTCGTATTATTGTATAATTAGAATCTCAAAGGAGTAAAATGTTAATCAAATCCATAACATCCAAGAATTTTATTAATATTATACTTTCAATACATTCCTTTTAAAATGCTAGCAGATTTTTTTTTCTTCTGGCAGCAATAATTAAATTTTTAGAACACAGTCTGTACGTTTAGAACCAGTAGTTATATTTCAGAAACATTGTATTTAAATAACCTCAATAATTTAGAAGTCTTCAAGCAAACCTGTATGTTTGTAAACATAGTTAGCACCTTCTATTTCTTCAATTTTGAATGTCCTTTTACTGCTTTATTTAGCAATTCCTAGTCATGACCTTTGCTTATCCACATTTCCTTGAAAAGGAATATAATGTGGAAGAAAATTATATAAAAATTGAAAATTAACAGCTTGTATGAGTGTGCATGTGCGCATGCAAAGGAATCTCAAAGTACACAGATGGCAAGAGAATGCATTACTTATTATGTTGATTATTATACTGAATTGAACACATAAGAGTGTAGAAGAGCTACTCCTGTGGTCAGATGTTTGTATGAAATCAAAATAGTTGTTCTAAATCTCCCTTTTATATATACAGGGCACTAAGTCATGTTGATGCATGCTTGAAGATTTTCAATTATTTTCAAAGATTTTCAATTATTTTCAATTATAAAGTTGTTTGTTTATAACCCACTATTTAAACAGTATTTTTCCTGAGCAGTTTACAGAAAGTTCAACAAAAACAATCCACATCTCAAAATAAGATGAAATAACTATTTATTTAATCAGAGACAGATTTTCAGCAGGACTGAAGTAGTAGTTGTTGTAGTAACACTGAATGAAGTGCATAGAAAAAAAACCTTAAATATTCAGAGTTACAGTAGTGAAATGGTGACCATATTCATTGGTTAAAAGATGAATGGATGGATCGATGGATGGGAGGGTGGGAGTAGAAAGAGAAAAAAGGGAGACAAGCTATCTTTGCTATTAAGTAATAATTCTAACCATTATGATCAACACTTTTGGCATTAGGCATATATGTATGTATGTATGTATGTATGGTATTCAGTTTTGCTCGGGTATTTTCCCACGTCATTGTAGTTGTACTTTTAAAGTTGTAGCAACGTTTCGGCAGAAGCCTGATGATGGCAGATGAGATTCTGCCGAAACGTTGCTACACACATATATACATATTTGCAAATACATACATATAAATACGTAGGTTTTGAAATATGAGCAAAATAAAAAGGCATCCTCTGGAATATCAACATTGTGCTAGTAACTAATTAACTTTTTAAAAGGTATAGTCAAACCAAGAGGATGCTGAACTAATAAAGGAAAAAGGGAAAGAATGTTTTGCAGATGTGTTTACAGGTTACGGCTGTGTACCAGTATCAAATAAAGCTGGAACCAGATGTTCAAGTACTTTTCCTTGCATCAAGAATGGTTCCCATTGCTCTTAAAAAGAAACTCAAGAGAGAACTTAAGCAAGAGAAACACATGGAAAAACTGATGAACATAAATGGTAAATTCTGAGGTGGCAACAGAGAAAAAAAATTAACTCATTACAAGTTTGTTTTAATGCAAGAGATTTAATTCATTGGTGATCATTGTCACATTCTTACATTACAGAATAGGACACAAATGTATAAAGCCTATTTTATTTTATTCTCCTATATCACATTCTGATTAATAGTAATTGAAGCTTAAATAAGGAAAATAGCAATAAACACTTTTCTAGATAATTGTTTGAATGAAAACATTAGAACATCTATAGTCATTATCATGGTCATGTCTTCAAATTGATGTATCATATTAAAAGGTACATATGTCATGGAAATCCTGATACATTCATACTTGACCCAACAACAGGTCACAATAACACCTTTAAAACACTTCTAAAAAGATGTAGACATCGAATCTAATAAGACGCAGATTCAGCTTCTTATGTGCTGGATAGAAATGTTCAGTATATGAAAGTTGTATATTTGGTAACACATAGGCTGTTGAAAGCATAACTCAAATGCACGCATGTTATAGCAGAACCGGAACTTGGAACTGTAAAGTCCAAGTAAAAGTTGGTACCATCACAGAAATGTTTATCTACCCATCTTGGCCCCAACATTGGCACAAGTGACTCCATCATGAGGGAGCTATCTGGGAAAAAAAGGACTGCATTTGGAATGAAACTGAAAATAAAACTTTGTATGAATTGAAATAAATAATAACCAGAACTCCTGGTTCAATCTGAAAGAGGTGCAATACTTCAAAAATATATATTTCCATCTACATGCAGTCAAATAAGTTAGCCGGGGGAAGCGGTTAATCATTGTGATTGATCAGTGTACCCAAACCCGTAAGCTTTTCCGGCTACAGGAATGAGCCTATTGTGGGAGAAGTAGTCCAGAGCTATTTACAGGTAGTTATCAACTTATAATATTCATTTAGAGACCATTCGAAGTTACAGCAGTACTGAAAAAAGTGGCTTTGACTGTTTTTCACACTTACAATCGTTGCAGCATCCACATGGAGACCTGATTCATACACTTGACAACTGACTCGTACTTACAACAGTTGCAGTGTCCCAGAGTCACCTTCTACAACCTTCTGACAAGCAAAGTCAATGGGGAAGCTGGATTCAATTAACAACTCTGTTATTAACTTTACAACTGCAGTGTATTAACAACTGTGACAAAATTCACACAACAAATGTCTCGCTTAACAACAGAAATTGTGGTTGTAAGTCAAGAACTACCTGTATTTATTTAATTTATGTAATCACTTTACATATAGTATATGGCCAACAATATAAAACAACAGAACAATTACTATACAAGAAAAATAAGATAAAAGTTTTTTAAGCAGTAAAATCCATAGCTACACTGGTCATTTTCATAATAACAATCAACACAGCCATTGCGTAGGCTTGGATACTTGGATACTATTATACCTTGGATAATAGTAAAATAATAAATAAATATACTCTGCTTTTCTGCTACAGGTGATAGAACCGTTTCCATGAGCGTAATAATAACCATTCTTTCACTAAACTAAACAACTATGAATAAGCATTTAGAAAACTCACTCAGACAAAGACAATTACAATTGAGTCACTCAAATCAATTTAAAAGGTTGTTTTAGAAGGATTCATTCCGTGACTATTGATGACTCAGCATATCACATGAAGTTGTAATGTGGTTAATTTGTCATGTGAAATCAGCCCACTCTATTTTGTAAACTAGTGTATTCCAAATCCATCCAATTGCATTTTATTCCATAAACATAGGTAAACAAAACTATAGTGTAGTACAATATATAAACTCAGCCAATCATTTTCATAGGCTTCAGCTGTATAGTTATAATTTAATGCAAATTTAGGAACAGGAAACAGGAAAATAAAGATTTTTGGACAAAAGTCAACACATAAACAAATTATTTGCTTTAAAAACAATGCATTCAGTAATTTTGGCACACAATCTTGTAAAATGAGCGGGATATGTGTCTTCCCAAATATATGTTCTATTGTTTGGAGAAGTATTCTAAAGGGCATACTTTGCAGGCAAAATTTACCAGACAGGCAAATCTTTAGTGAAAGACTAAAGGGACGGGTGATGTAAAAGTTGGTAATTAACTGCTACAAGTCAAAGTAGACTAAGGTGGGCAGCCTTTGGAGACAAAAGGCATGTTTTGACTTTTGAGAACATCACAGATACTGCCAACTGGCGACGATTTTTGCCCAATCACAAATAACCACAAATGCAAAACATTCATTGACAATAATAATATATAAAATTTATGTGCCACCTGACTTTCAGAAACTCTGGGTAGTTTGCAATTGTTGCTGTAATTATTGAGAAAGCTAACTGGTGAGATTACTTCCTACCACTTTATCTTTGCTTCCCCCCACCTCCAAACACATGGGAACTCTTTCAAGCAAAGTGCTGGCTTGCAGCCACCTGCCGTTATTATTTTACAGGGATTATGAAATTAAAGGCTAGCATTTTCCATTAAAAGAAGTCTTAAAAATAAAATCAGATGTGTTGCAAAACTTGGCAAGTTTCATATGAGTTGGCTGAATTATATTGCTTGTTAGTATATTAAAAAGTATTCAAGGACCTACAGTAAAGAGGCAAAGCAATGAGTTATGGCCACAAATACCTTAGGGCAAGAGTGTCAAACTCAAGGCCCGGGGACCACATCCGGCCCATGGGGTGCTTAGATCTGGCCCTTGGGGCCATCCTGGAAATAGCAAAGGCCTGGCCCATGGTGCCTCTGCCAGCAAAAATGGAACTTGCAAATTTCACACATGCTCTGCCATCCAAGCTCCATTTTCACTGGCAGAGAGTTGCAGGAGGTCATCACAACCAAAAATGGAGCTCAGGAACCTGTTTTCGCTGGCAGAGCGCTTGGCCACCACAAGCACCCCTGACACTGGTAATGTCATGCTGGCCACACCCACCCTGGTCACACCCATCCCAGCCCCCCAAGGTCAGACACAACCCTGATGTGGCCCTTAATGAAATCAAGTTTGACACCCCTGCCTTAGGGGAAAGCTTCTGAATGCAAATTGATAAGCTCCTTCTTTTTCAATGAATTTACAAAACTTAGTTTGAATGTCACTGTTGCATTTGAACGAATGTTGCCCTCCGGTTTTTCATGGAACCCCATTTTATGGATGACCTGACAGATAGATTCTACTTGTGGAGTCTGTGGCACTGAGCTGAATGGACAGATGATCTGGATGTAGTGCAGCAGGGGTGTCAAATTCAATTTCATTGAGAGCCAAATCAGATTTATGTTTGATCTCGGGGGGGCTATGATGGGTGTGGCCAGGGTGGACGTGATCAGCTCAACATCATTCATGTCGCGGTGCCTGTGGTGGCCCGAATCCTCCGCCAGCAAAAACAGGCTCCTGAGCTTCATTTCTGGCTGTGACGGGCTCCTGAAACCCTTTGCCAGCAAAAACGGAGTTCAGGAGAGCCACAAACTGCTCTTCTGAACTCTGTTTTCACTGGCAGAGGCACTGCTGGTCAGTCCCTCACTGTTTCAAGGGTGGTCCCATGGGCCATATCTAAATACCCCACAGGTTGGATCCTTGCAGGCCTTGAGTTTGACACCCCTGTAGTAGAGGGTAACTTCATTTTTCCCTTACCTAAAAATATCCTGGAAAAAGTATTATTCAACCTGTTTTGTTGTTCAGGGATAGGAAAAATTGGTCTGCAGAAACAAAGAGTTCCCATATTGTGCTTTCTTTACGGTAAAACAAAATGCTTGTTGTTACGATTTCCAGGAGTGATAATAATAAAATGAAATTGACATAAACTGAATAGAACATTTGGTTTATCAAATGTGGATCTGTAGGGAGATTAAATAAATTGATTGTGAATTTTTGTAATCAAGACAACATTTCAGAGGAAAGAAATCCTAGAAAATGGCTTTACCTTAGCTGCACCTTATTATCAATTTGGTTGTTGTAGAATGGTATTGGAAACATGTTCCTAAAAGCAAAAGAGGGAAGGAGGGGGAAGGGGAGAGAGAGAGAAAGAGAGAGAGAGAGGGAGAGAGAGGGAGTGAGAGGGAAAGAGAGAGAAACATTCACTCCAAATTTTCATTGCCTTTCCCTCAGGCACATGTACAACATGTTTAGATAAGCTCTTCTATCAACGCCAATCTAAACAACTGCCTGAAAAGAAATATAAACTTGCTGTGAAAAATTATATGTCATTCACCAGCCAACTTACATATGAAAGTGTCTGTTGGTTTGTGTGTGTTTGTGTGTGTGTGTGTGTGTGCGCGCACGCGCACGCGCACACGTGCATGCATGTGCTATTTCTGCCTGCTACAGAAACAAACATTTGTACAGATATTAAGATGGGATGTCCCTATGACAAACTGCAATTATTTTTAGAAAATCTTTTTCTAAATTGATTTTTTCTTGGAAATCTTGCTAGAAAAATCCTTTTCACATCATTGCATATCAATGTCGCTCACTTGCAAAATGCTAAATATTAAAAGAATGGGGTGTTGTTTCATAAATTGAGTGGAAAAAGAAGTAAAGCCCATTTGGGAGTATCTGTAATACTATATCAAAAAATCAATTCAGAAGTTCTTTGGAGCTCACATGAGCAAAGTGCACTCTGCTATTTGTTGTAACAACCCACTTTCTTTAGGCTTCCACATAAAGCAGAAGGGATGCTGCTCACAAAGTCTCATTAACTTTAATGAGTGAACTTCTTGAAGCAGTGTTATAAACAGAGATAGGTACACACAACTAAATATAAGAGTACATTAAAAGTTTTGTGTAGATATTAGTATTTAATTAAAGGACATTGAATTGATAGAACACAATGTTGTCATCAGCTTAGCTTCACCAGGCTTCACTAGGCAGATGTGTAACACTCCACAGCTGCTTTTCAAACTATATATATATATATATATATATATATATATATATATATATATATATATATATATATATATATATATATATATTATGGAAATTCTGGTCAACTTAGAAGATCAACCTAGTTGTTCATGTGCTCATAGTAGATTAAAAAAAAACAATTTACAATGGTTATCTCAAAGGTACTTTTCCAAAAGACAACTTTTTCTTCCTTCCAAAGGCTTTGCTTCTCAAGCATATAAATAATTTCATTTCCAACAATTTAGTTATAACTAAAGATGCTTCTTGGATGAGAAGTGAAAAATTTTCAAAAAAAAACCCCAAGAAAGTCCAGTTGCTGTTTGGAAAAATACCTTTGGGATATCCATGACCTGGAATCACCCTAGAAATTTATAATGGGCAATAATTGCTTTATTTCCTTTTATCTATTCATGCTATCTTTGTTTCATATAGCAGAAAAGTTTCTTTAATACTAGGCAAAAGTATTATAGGATTGATTTCTTATAAAACCTTACTTCCCACATTTTACTTATTGATATGGTTGCTCTTCAGTCATACAATTAATCAATTTCCTACTCTGTGATATTTTTTAAAATGCAATGTACTTTTAGAAGACTTTAGGGTTTCCCCTATTGATTTGGCTTGGTGGAAGCTGGCTGGAAAGATCATATGGAAATGGAAATCATGTAATCCTCGGTTGATGCAATATTATAAATCCAAACCAGTTGCCAAGTTGATCATGTGAGTATAGGGACACTGAAACAGTCATAATTTCAAGGAATCATTATAAGCCATTTTTTTCAGCACCATGGTAACTTTGATTAAACAAATGGTTTGGAAATCGACGGCTATCTGTATTGAATTAAATTATTTACTTCAATGGTCAGGGAACCTATTCATCACACCTGTCAATGTGTGATTAATACTTGTATCTCTTCCAGGGCTTCTATGGGACCTGGGTAAGGCCAGGAAATGTTGAAGCTTTTTTAAAGAGCCACATGAGTGCTTCAGGACTCATTTCAGTGCCTCTCTGAGAAGCTTGATAAGAGGCTCAAATAAAAATTCAAATTAAGCTCAAGAGAACTTGTACTGTGTAAAAAAAGCATATAAGTGCAACTTTCATATTGCTAAGCCAAAAAAAAAATATTTTGTCTATGTTTTATGCTCAGAATTTGTTATGCAAGCAATGTTGGTGCTACATATTTTCACAAGATAAAATTATAGATTTAATTATATTGTAGTGCATAGAATCCTGTATCTCATTCAAATAATATATAAAGTGGGACTTCTGTTCCTCTAAAGCAAGCGTCTTCAAACTTGGCAAGTTTAAGATTTGTGGACTTCAACTCCCAGAATTCCTGAGCTAACATGACTGAAGGAAGAATTCAGGGAATTGAAGTCCACAAGTCTTAAAGCTGTCAAGTTTGAAGACCCCTGCTATAATGTCTTAAACAGTCATGTCATGAATTGATACAGTGATAAACGAATTTATCCATCAAACGATGTATTACCATGACTTTGGCAAATCCAGTTTATTCATGCTTTTCAGTACACAAGCCATAAGCAGCAAATCTACTCCTAAGCTATCACAAAACTATACTGCTCCTATGAATTTTCAACATTCATAAAAAATGGCAGAGCTGGTTAAAAGAAGTAGGAATCCAGCTAACTAATCCTACAAAACTGTGGAAGGCCACTGCCTTTTATAAAAAACATGTTGGCTTTCCTTATTTTTTTTTTAAATGTAAAAATTGAATAGGTGCTGCATTTCCCAGCTTGCAGGTAGAATAATGAGGAAATTTGTCATGCTGTTCTTGAAGCTTGATTAGAAACAAAAATTTGTAGCCCTAAGTGATGGATGTAAGCAAACCTGACAGGAAAAACTATTGGTAATGAGTTTTCTAGAAAAAAAAAATTTTTTTTGAACAGAGAGGATCACAGTCTATATTAGGCAAGCCATAAAGTATTAATGAATGTACTAGAGCCAAAGTAAGCTAGAGAGATAGCAGGGATCCGAAATTGATAGGAGAGCATCTTCTACTTTGCAACATTGAAGCTCTCTTATATATTTTGCCTAGATTAGTTTGCAGGCTGTATGATGATATAGGATAGAAGGCCACATGAGTCACTGTGTCTCTACCAGGTCCCATTAAGTCTCTTCTTGCCTGGTCACTTTGTGTCTGCATCCATGTGTTTCCTAGCTTTCTTTTATTCCTCCACTGAACTTTGCCCTTTTTACAACTCCCTCATAGAGATGGGGGATAGGAGGTCAAAAGGATCTTTGCTTGAGTGAGTTAACTACTTGCCCTTCCAGAATCAGTGCATTCCACGGTCCCTGCTAGCTTTTTCTTGCTTTTGTTGTTTTTCTCACTTCCTTTCATCAGAGGAGTCAGGAGAGAGAGAGACAGAGAGAGAGATACAATTCCATCTTAGATGAACCTGAAACAGTTTAGTTTTCATCCAGTTTAAAACATTCCTGAAAAGGATTTCCTCATTTTAGATTTTACATCTGCCCGACAAACAAAAGTTCCTTACAGCTTTGTTTCTTAAGAAAAAAAAAGACATATCCCACACTGATTAAACGAAATCCATCTCTGTTGTCTTATACAAAAGGAACCAGACTCAGATGGGATGTTTAAAGTGAACATCTGACAAGCAGCTGGTACCTATGTAGCTTGTTGTTTCTCTTTTGCATGGCCTCCTGTGCTGAACTCATTAGATCAACTTTATTACTTCTGTAGTATGCTTCCTTATGCAAAGATGCAGCTGGATTGCAGATAGAGATCCTTGTAAAATTTTACTGAGATCATATTAACTCTTCAAAGAACATTGAACATATATTCCTTGGTCAACCATGAAGAGTAATTGAAGTATTGGATTAGGACAAAGAGACTTAGATTCAAGTTCACTCATAGTCATAGCAATTTATGGGCTAATTTTACATAGGTTACTTTTGTACTGAATTTACCTCACAGGATAGTTGAGAGAATAAATTACATGAATTACTTAAGCTTTGGAAGAAATATACCATATAAATAAAATAATCCAAATATAAGTATATGAACTGAATTTCTAGTTACCAAGCAATTTTAAATGCCATACTTCTTTTAATGGTACAGAAAGTTTCAAAACATTTCCTCCTGCCAAGAACTTTCTACCCAGCCTTTAGTTCCAAAATATTGAAACATTTTCAGTGGCAAAGCTGTGTGAAAAATAAAGTCATTTATTTATTCATCACAGCTTTGCTTCCATAAAAGTTGTCCATAAGTTTTCCAGGAAAATGCTCACCTAGATAGACTGTATAGCAAGACTTTGTTTTAGCACCTTTAATTTTGATAGGATATTCTAGTCCAAGAACATCCATACTGAAAAATTAGTGAAGGAGAGAAATGGATACATGAACATCTGGCTTTCCTGGATAAGGCAGGAATGAGCTAGAAGAATAAAACGCCTGTTCTCCCTGATCTTAACATGTCCAAGCAAGCAAGTTCATGAGAGGTAGGGGTATCACAAAGACATGATTTCAGAACAGGATTCCCTACCAGCAGAATGAACAGATGTCTCAACAAGTCTATAGATTATCAATCATCTGGGTCATGGTTCTCCCAAAGGTGCTTTTTTCCAAAAGGCAATTGGACTTTCTTTGAAAATACCATGTAGTCTTACAGCACTTATATTTATATATACTCCATAGTGTTTTACAGTTCTCTGTGAGCAGTTTAGAAATGTCAGCATATGGAAGAGTGAGTCAATCTTGAGTCAGTCAGGATCAAACTCCCAACTGTGGGCAGTATTTGCATGCAATACTGCATTCTAACTGCACCACTATGGCTCTTGAAGAAGTTTCTTGGGTGAGAAGTGAAAACCTCTTCAAAGAAAGAAGAAAAATAAGAAAGTCCAGTTGTCTTTTGGAAAAAGCACTTTGGGGACAATCTAATCAAAACCAAGTAGGAAGCCTGTTAAGAAGTTATCTTCTCTTGTTCATTCATTCACCCAAGTTTCCTGAAAAGGGTTTGTTGTAATTATACTGAGCTCAAATCTGCTTGGCTTTGCCTGGCTGAATATTAAAACACATCAATTGTTTAATGTAGAGAATACAAAATTAAAATTATTAGGATAATAATTTGAAAAGGCAGTATTTCTTGCCAGCAATCAGAACCTCTTGTAATCATAAGCAATGCTTGTCTGCTACAAGAATGGCTGGCAGAAGGGCTGCAAAAGTAGGGGAGGATATGGAAGAAATCCAAAAAGTTTGGGACTTTTGTTTCTTACTTTTGAGGATTTTTGAAAGCTCCAGTTTCAAGAGCACAATTCATTAAGAGGTTTTCATGGCTCTATAGTGTCTGGACTCCGTTCCAGAAAGGTTTTCATCCAGGCTGTGCTAAACATTCCTCTGCATTTGAAACTACAGGATTAAGTAGTAGTTTAAAATCAAATCTAAATCACACAAAAATTTTTATCAAAATGATAATTAAAAGGGGTTAGTTTCTGAATAAGCTATAGCTTGCGAAGGATTTCTAAGAACTTTGGAAGAGACAGGAGAGTTCATTCATATTTCTTTCTCTGTTGACCCAGCAATTGTGAAATATATTAGGTACACATTTGCAAGCTATCTCATTGCCAAAGCAAAGCTTTTGGCTTTGGAACAGGAATATTGTACAATCAGCCATGCTCCTTGCAGATAGAAAGCAATCTTTTTCAAAGGTGCCAGAAGTTAATCAGCTTCTGTTCCTAACACAGAATAACTTTTCAATTGCATAAAAAGTGGATTACAATGTTCCATGTTGTCATAGAAATGTGTTTATTATGCTTTCATCTCTAGATTTTAAGATGTTACCAAACACGAGGTGAACCACAAAAGGATATATTTTATGATTCTTTTTAAAGTATATGTTGATTTTTAAAAAGTCCATAAAGGTATAATTTAATGGAATACCTGAAGGGCATTTCCAATTTGATTGCAAGGCCAAGCAAACAGTACCATAAATGTAGGCTTATGTAGGTTCCAGGGGATATATTATAGACTACATATTTCTGAACCAATTTCATTTTTCATGGCCTACGTGTAAAAAATGAATCAGAACTAATGTATACCAATGATATTTTTACCTCCCAGGATAGGAATAGCATTTTTCTCTTATTCTCTTCTTTCACATTTAATTTTTATACTTTCCATGCTGGAACAATTTGGTATGCTGAAATCTGGAAGTATCTCAAGCCAAAATGTGCAGTGTATGAACCTGCTATACTGAGTCCTGTTTGTCTCTCTGTATCCGAATGTTGATTGCCAAGTTTTATAGCTACAGCAGATTTTATTATTCAAAAACAGAACCAGATGGAATGCCAGTTCAAAGAACATGTCAGAATTAAATATTTCTCTTTTTAATTAGTTGCTTCTGATTTATGCAAGGAAAAAAATTAACATAAGACAAGGAGAATGTGCCATACATCCAGATGTGACACAGCCTAGACAAGCACTGTCTTTTCCTTGTCAAAAAGATAGGCTCTCTTGCTCCCCTCCCCCCACAATTTGGGGAGGGGGTGACAGGACTTATAAGCCTGGCATTGACAAATGGCAAAGACCTGCCTTCACTCCATAATGGCAACATTTAAAAATACTCACCCATTTTAATTGAAAATTAGCATACCTTCTTCAGGGGACATAATCTATCATTTCTGTAGCTTAGTTTTTTTCTGCCGTAAACAGTATTTCCTAATCCTTTAGACTTCAGTCAACTCAATGAAGGAGACTTGAAGGGCATTTACTTCTACCAAGTGGAACTTCTTTAAAGATTTAGTGTGCAAATATCATCCATATAGCAAGTACAGTAGAAAAAACTGTACATGTTGCAATTGCTGGATCACAAATTCATACAGAGCAGACTAAAGTCCTCTCAGCCACAGAAGGTCCATCGGTGATTAAGGATCACTAAACCTAAATCTTATAAATGCATAATTTCCCCTATTCATTTCTGAAATGCTGGGGATAATAAAATATCTACTATTTGATGCAAATAGGTTTTCAATTATGAAATGTTAAAAGATATCTCTCTTGAACTGGACCTTCTGAATAGATGGTTCTGGGTTCTGCTATGTTTGACTGATGTGGGAAAAATACATTGGCTCAGCTAGAAATAGAACTGCAGTTGCATTTTACATAGTCCATGAAGAGTTCTGTTTAGTTGTATCTTGGCATAAAGTGTGAATTTAGTCATTGTAGTTTACAAACCATGCTTTATGGTTTTGTTTTATTTCCAAATTAGGCCATTGTTGTTTAGCAAATTACAATGTAAACAAATTATGACTTAACAAAATGCATGAAACCAGCCAAAGGTATGTATATGATTCTGGCAGTGGCCCTGCAGGAGAACAGAACATATTAACATCATGTGACTACTGCATCCAACTGCTAAATCAGAAGGATAACATGCCAGTATATTGTAGAAATAAATACTCTATGAGGATTAGAACAGCAAGGGATGTTTTAATACAGTACAGGTCTTGCTGTATAAGAAAATGACACAATTCTCTTAAAATATTGACTTTTCAGCATCTAGGGTCAAGTGACAGATTATGCTATTTTCCAAGCAAGACATGCTCACAAATAAAATGCTTCCTGTTAATCAAACTCCAGCTCTTTGTCTTTTATTTTTTTTCAGGCAGCAGTACAAATAAAGCAACAGCAAAAAGTGTTAAAAGCCTGGCATCAACATTTGCTCCCGTGCCACAGCAATCTTAGCTATGTTTTATTATGCATGACAGATTTTCATTTTCAAAATGAGTTCTTTGCATTTGTGGTGCAGTTGTGCTTGCATGATTTTAGGAAGCAGGAAGATTCATTTCACACTGTGTGTTGTGCTCACAGGCTGTTTAACCACCCATTTGGCTGCATGATTTACTGCACAGTAGTTAAATACACTACTTTACTCTTGCTAAATGGACTCTGAATGAAGCAGGAACTTCAGACTTGAACAATTTGATTGTCCACCAAGCTCAATGCAGACCACTGACTGTCTATATGGTTGATGATTGATTGGCTTGATTTTGTTTAATTCCTACCACATTAAAAAAAAAATCATAAGATTTATTTAGTGTCTTACAAGGCAGTCTTCCAGAGGTGGTATTCAGCAGTTCTGATCAGTTCTGGAGAACCAGTAGCGTAAATTTTGAATAGTTTGGAGAACCGGCAAATACCACCTCTGACTGGCCCCGCCTCTATCTACTCTCTGCCTACCTAGTGCCAGCTAATCGACTGGGTCTTATTTTGTTGCACAGGAGAACAGAGCTAGAAATCAGGTTAGTGGGGTGAGGAGGAGATGGGATTTTGTAGTATCCTTTCCCACAACTACCAAGCCACACCCACCAAGGCACGCCCACAGAACCGATAGTAATAAATTTTGAATCACACCACTACAGTCTTCTAATGGTAGTGGGCTTCATTTGACTTCTTGCATCACAAAATAAGCAGACCTGAGATTTGGAAAAAAGATTACAATGTAGTTCTGCCTACAATACAGATTAAAACTTGAGCTGTAAAAATATATGTACAAATTACTAAGAAAAAAATAGAAAGTTATTTGATATAAAGGGACATTAGTGCCACTAGTTGGAGCCTAAGAAGTAGCCCAATTAAAACAAAAATGTTACCTTGGTTTTCCATTTACTTGTTTTTACCTTATCCTGTATATTATCAATATTTAAGATGTTTATTCTGCTAGCTCTTTTACTATTTTTTAATGACTGGTAGTAATAATTTTATTTAGGGTGTAGCACATATGCATTTGTATATAAATGTGAGATGTATGTATGTATGTATGTATTTATGTATATGTATTTTACACCAATACTAGATGTGTCTTAACTATATTTTAATACCCCAAGTATTTTGGTTTTTAAAAATAGTATGAAATCCTTACCTCACAAGCACACTGGCCCACTATAATCCATTGGATTAATGGTTTTAATAGCAAGTAAACATGCAGTTTTCTCTTGCTACAAAAAATTAGGCCATCTTAATTCTTTGTATCCAATCAGACCATAATAGAAAAGAAAATGCTATCAGATTCTGTTTGCTTGATGTAGAATTCAATGTAGTGAAAGAAGAAAATATTGAACAAAGAAAGCTCTTAATCTTGAAGGTGAAGAATAAAGGTGTTTTTAAATTGGGCTGATACTATAGGACTTTCAAATATCAATCTCTCAGTCTTCTTTTGTGCACATGTTTAAATCATGCTTTCCTGCCAGGTTATTTGATGTTCTGCATCAGATATATAGTCTTTCATCACTGCATTCCTATATTATTCATCTTAATGTGAAACAGATGTTTTTTCCAATAACAAGGCCTAGAAATGACGTTAGGAAAAGTTAAAAGAAAGATAGGTGGGAAAGAGGAGAAAATATCTGCCAAGCAATTATTTTGCTATCATAGTTAGAAGAGATTTCCCAAAACCTTGAAAAACGGTATCAGATTTTTAAATGCACCCATGAAAGAGATGGAAAAGCTTGCTTCTGATCTAATAGCCTGCAGATAATAGAGAACCAGAGTGTTTACTGCAGTCCACAGTTGAACTTACATAGGTAGCTTTAGCATACTGATTAGCATTTACAGACAGTCCTTGACTTACAACAATTTAGTGACTGTTCAAATTTTCAACAGCATTGAAAAAAGTGACTTAGGACCATTTTTCATACATATGACCACTGCAGTATAAGAGCCATGATGATGCAGTGATTAGAATGCAGTACTGCAGACTACTTCTGCTGCCTGCGGGCTACCAGCAGTTCACCAGTTTGAATCTCACTGGCTTCAATGTTGATTTAGCCTTCCATCCTTCCGAGATGGGTAAAACAAAGACCCTGATTGTTGGGGCCAATAGGCTAACTCTGTTGACTGCTTAGAGAGGGCTGTAAAGCTCTGTGAAGTGATATATAAATCTGTTATTGCTATCCCCTAGTCCCATGATGGTGAACCTATGGCACCTGTGCCACAAGAAGTGGCATGCAGAGCTATTTGTGCGGGCATGTGAGCCCCAGCCAAACTTACCTGCCCTGCGCGTATCCGTGCCTCCCAGCTGATTTTCGGCTTGTTTGAGGCAGTTTTCGGCCTTCCAGAGGCACGAGGGAAGCCTCTGCAGCCTCGGGAAGCTGAAAATGGGCTTTCTGGAAATAATGGAAGTGCCTGTTTTCGGCCTCCGGAGGGCCTCTGGAGCCCGGAGAGACTGTTTTTGCCCTCCAAGGGGCTCGAGGGAAGCTTCGGCAGCCTTTGGAGGCTGAAAAATGGGCCCGTTTTGGCACTTCTGGAAGTTTTTAAAAATGGGTCTGTTTTCCTACCTCCAAAGGCTGCAGATGCTTCCCTTGACCTCCAGAAGGGTGAAAAAGGCCTCAAAAATGACCTGGGAGGCACATGCATGCACAGTGCAGGTAAGGGGGAGGGGGTGATGCATACGCATGCACAGGAAGGCAGGACGCCTTGCATTGTGGGTGCCAGCACACACGCACACTTTCGGCACACCACAACAAAAAGGTTCACCATCACTGCCCTACTCATATGATCAATGCTTGGCATCTGAGGCATATTTATGATGGCTGCAGCGTCTAGAGGACTTGGGATCACTTTTTGTGATCTTCTGACAAGAATGTCAATGAGAAAACTTGATTTGCTTAACCACCAAAAAAGAAAAAAACAGATTACCCATAACAATAAGGAAATGTCAATCCAAAAAGAGATCACTCTGGCAGAAAAACAAATCTGGTCACATTGCCAACTTCAAAAGCCAAAACAAAAATTTATGCCACCAGATAAAGACTGAATGCACCAATTCTCACATTAAACAAGAGGAAAACCTTCTACGCACCAATTCCACCTGCACTTTTAACAATTTTATAAACAACAAACTAAAAGACTCAAGATCCATCCCACCCCTGATAGGACCTAATGGTAAAGACTGCAATGACGACACCATGAAAGCCAAAATCTTTAACGCATTCTTTGGCTCAGTATTTGTAAACAGCAATGGATCATGCCCAGTATTTCCTAGCCAAACCACAGAAAACTACAATGATCTAATACATATCAATGTTACAGAAGATAATGATGAAAAAGCACTATGCAATCTAAAACCATCTCTATCTATTGGACCAGAGAGAATTTGTGCCTACTTCTTAAAAAAGATATCCACTGCCATAGCTGAACCTCTAAGCATAATCTTTGAAAAATCTTTCAGGACCTGCTTCTTGCCTAACCTATGGTTACAAGCCACGGTCATTCCCATCTTCAAAAGGGAGACCCCAGCCTAGTTGAAAATTACAGACCAATCTCCTTATGCTGCATCACCTGCAAAGTCATGGAATCAATTATTAACCAATCCATTATCCTCAACTTAGAAACAAACAACCTACTCTCTAATAAACAATTTGGTTTCAGAAAAAAAACTATCCTGTAATCTGCAACTCTTACACAACAAAAACATATGGACTACACAACTCGATCAGGACAAAACAATAGACTCAATCTACATAGACTTCTGTAAAGCCTTTGATTCAGTGGTACACGACAAACTACTCCTAAAACTAAAATCTTATGGTATCTCTGGACAACTGCATAACTGGATAGAAGTATTCCTGTCAAACAGACAACAAATGGTCAAAATTGGGAGTGTCCTATCAAATTCTGTACCTGTCAACAGTGGTGTCCCCCAAGGCAGTGTTCTAGGACCAACTCTCGTCATACTCTATATAAATGACCTCTGTGATCATATTAAGAGCAACTGCGTTCTCTTTGCTGATGATGTAAAGCTGTTCAATACTACAGACAATACTGCTACCCTTCAAAAAGATCTTGACTATGTGTCAGAATGGTTAAACAAATGGCAACTTCAAATCTCAACAAATAAATGGTCTGTCTTACATATTGGCAAAAAAATCAGAAAATAAAATACAAGCTGAATAGTCAAGACCTTGTTGATGATCCAAGCTCTGTAAAGGACCTTGGAATATTCAACTCTAATGATCTAAGTGCTAGAGCCCACTGTAACTACATAGCCAAAAAGTTGTTAACCTAATCCTACATAGCTTTTTCTCTGGTAATATCACACTACTAACTAGAGCATACAAAACATTTACGAGACCAATACTCAAATACAGCTCATCAGTCTGGAACACACATTACATATCTGATATTAGCACATTAGTTGAGAAAATCCAAAATATTTCACAAGAAGAGTTCTCCACTCCTCTACTCATTGTAGAATACCTTATGCCACCAGACTTGAAATTCTAGACCTAGAAAACCTTGAATTATGCCGTCTTCAGTCTGATCTAAGTATGGTATATAAAATCATACATTGCAATGACTTACCTGTCAATGAATACTTCAGCTTCAACCATAACAACACAAGAGCACACAATAGATACAAACTCAAGGTTAACCGCACCAAACTTGATTGCAGGAAATATGACTTCAGCAACAGTCAATGTCTGGAATACTCTACCTGACTCTGTGGCTTCTTCCCCAAACCCCCAAAACTTTAACCTTAGACTGTCTTCTATTGACCTCACCCCTTTCCTAAGAGGTCTGTAGGGGGCGTGCATAAGCGCACCAACGTGCCTACCATCCCTGTCCTATTGTTTCTTTTATTTTTCTTATATGTACCCATTTCATGTATTCATAACTATGTATATACTTATACCTATTATCTTGTAAGCGTTTGACAAATCAAAATAAATAAGTAAATAAAATAAATATTTGTAATAATAGACTAAATAGATTAAAGATGACTTTTTTTAAAAAAAATGCTGCACCCCAGTTCTGGTCACCTTCTCCACTGAATTTGCTTTACTTTTTTAGCTTTTCAAACATCAAGAGCTTTTACATTATCCAAGATTTTATTTAATCTTGTTGACTTAGATGTTGCTTTCCTCTTTTTATTTTTATTTTTTTTGTCCTCAGTTGAGGAATACAAATGGATTCAGCATGAACTATCCAAGGTAGCATTTTGTCCTTTTTTATTGTGGCTTTGAGAATCAGCTGCTTCAGTAAAGCAAATACATAATTTAATTACTGAGAATCAATGAAATTAAATCATTGAACAATTGGACTCCATTTTAAGAGCTGTTTTCCTCTTCCTTTCACAGAAAGTGGGTTTTAATTTGTAGAACTCTTATTATGGCCATTTGCCTGATTTCATTCACAATATAGTACTTACAGGTTATTTAAGAGAAAGGAGAAAAAGAAAATAAGAGTTATTTAAAAAAAAAATACTCACATGAAAATCCCACCTACAAACATTTTAACTCACTTCAAAGTAAGATCTTGAGAGACTCACTATGTCAAACTTAAAGGATTTTTTTTTAAATATAATTGTTTGTTTGACACATTTCTTCATTCTATAAGTCCAATTAGTTTCAGGGTGAAACTGTATATTTAACTAGGCATGATGCAAATCCCTAATCAACACTATAGTATCTGGGGGACACATCAGTTCAAGTTGATCTGGACAATATCGCTAACTTTCTACCATAGACCATCTGATTTTTTTTTTCAGACTAGCACAGTTTTCTTTTCCATCATGCTCAAAATATTTGAATAAAAAGCATCCTGCTCTTGATTACATACCTGTAGTCAAAAAAAAGGAAATAGAGATGAGAACCTCTTTTCTATCAGTAGAGTGCTCAGAGTAACCTGCCACCTTTATGCCTTGTAAAAAGAATGTGTGAATGCTGTGTTTTTTCATCATATGGGGACTGAACGAGAAAAGGATGGGATTTTGATTACAGTTAAATTCTTGTTTAGTAAGCTTCGCTGGGACAAGCAACTTGGTTTTTAAGTGAAGCAGCCATTAAGTGAAACAACAACTTGCTTATTATACTTTTCTTTGTTTTACAGACCTGTGAAGGTCATAAATGCAAGAATTGATCGTAATGATTTTTTTCATCACTGTCCTAACTTTGAACAATCATTAAATGAGGCACAATCAACGCTAGACAGTAAACAAGGACTAGCTGTATATCTGTCAATTAAATAACGATTAAAACAACAGATGATGAAAAGAACTATAGATCACTGTCTCATTTTTTGTTGTTCTCCAGAAATATATTTACAGTGTTCAGCATTTCCAAAACTTTAGACAAGTAGATCACTTTTTAAAATCAGAATTAGGAACGATGTTTCTCTCTCTTATCCCAAAAGCTTTGGTCTTTAATTTTTGTGCCTCAAGATTCTTAAGTTTCCTAGTGATTGTATATTATCTAGGCAAATCTAAATAGCAGCCTGTCTATCTTCAACAGGACTTCCTTCAAATTTTCCCTAAGAGATTATGTTGATTTAACCCATCCATCCACCCACTCTCTTTGCTTTTGGATGTATGACATGCTTCCAGGAAAAAGGATGCTTGACGGACACTAGAGACATGCAATCTGCATCCGGCATGCCTCAAAATAATTAAAAAGGTTGACGTGTGGTGGATATTTAAGACAAGCAGTTTCAAAGCACCCTTCTAATGTCTGGGTAATGTTTGGAGAATAATCTCCTAGAGAATTTCACCATGAACAAATTATAAGCCCATAGATGTCATATTTGTAAGATAAGAAATTATTTTATTTTACATTATCATTCTACTTTGAACATTTAGTTGTCAGTAGGTAGGTCAGTAGTGGAGTCTTATGCCATTTTAACCAGTTTGATAAAAGGATTTGGGTTTGCGATAATGGAAAGGGTTGTTTTTGGGGGAAAGGGATATTTTATTTTGATTTGTGTTTTTTTCTTCCTAAATGATTATTTAATATGGCAGATTGTAAATTAGCAAAATATATATGTTTTGAAATCTCCCAGTTGCAACAACAACATACTGAAATATGCAATAGATAAAGATAGATAGATAGATAGATAGATAGATAGATAGATAGATAGAGATAGAGGTATAGATACCGTTAGAGATAGAGAAAGAAATCGAGATATAGGTGAATAAAAAACCTATGCATGTAAGCAAATTAAATTCTCATAAATACAAAATTGGAAATTTCTTAGCAACAATATCTTATCAGCCTGCTGAAATGTTGCTCAAATGGACTACTGGACATTTCTGGCTGTTCAGACCATATACACATTGTCCACCATTCTTCTCATTCAGGATGTGGTACAGCTTAGCAATTGCTTACATTTATATATTGAGGAGATATATTTTTATTGTTGGAAGATGTAGATAGACTACATTATGCCACAATATTATTATCAGACCAAGATCCTGAAGCAGATGTCATAGTTCAGGGGTGTCAAACTCACAGCCCTCAGGCCGGATACATCATGCACTGGACAGTGCACCCCCAGTTTAGTGAAGGGGGGGAAGTCATAATATGTCACGTGACAGCAACATGATGCCACGAGTTTGACACCCCTGTCATAATTGAATCAACAGGAGAACCACTAGCAACATCAGGATTATCTTATCACATGTGTTACTTGTTTATCATATGAGACATTAGAATATAGATTACATGTAATTTGTTCCATTCTATCCCTATCTCTCCTCTTTCCTTCCCACAGGTAGATGTAGGTGTTCTCCGCTTTGTATCTGCCATTGGGACTCAGGGAGCCATCTCCAAAGAAACTAAAAAAATGTATTTTCTGAAAACATACCGAGTAGATATCAGCTCCAATGGAGAAGATTGGATATCCATTAAAGATGGGAACAATAAACCTTTGGTAATAGTTTTTATCTGTATGATGTTCTTGACTACTTATGGATTTATAAAGTTCTATATTTAATTACATTTATCAGTAAAAGGAGTCCCTGCGGATTTTACTCCACTGGTCGCTGCCGATTGCATATGATGATGCACATCATTGTTTTAAGGCCATTAAGCTAGTGCTGTCCAAAAACATTTCCATGGTCATGTGGCCAGAATGACATCATGGACTGCTTCCCACCAAAGGAGTATCTATTTGCTTACTTGCGTTTGTACGCTTTTGAACTATTCAGGAGCTGGGGCGAGAACAGGTGATCATCCCATCATGTGGCGCTCAGGTTTTGAGTCACAACACTGCCCTTAAGCCACCACACTGCCATGGCTACCATTATTTTAAACAAAATACTGGGTACTTGAGGATCAATTATACTTATCCCTATTGGTCATTTTACTAATCAGTCAAAAGTAATGAGAAAATAAAATAGCCCAAACATTTATGTTTTTTTCTTGCTATGGCTGTATCATTTATTAGTAACTTATAGGCATAAGAATGACAGAGTAATTCTATAATAAAATGCTTCATTGCTGGAGCATGGAAAGCAAGATTAAAATTCACCAAAATGAAACATTTTTAAACCCATTAATTGTAATTGTTTATATTTAAATGCTTTCCCCAGCTAAACATCCTTGTCTGGATTATGTCTAATTTTATTAAATTTTAGGAGGGTTTTTTTGAAATTCGCAGATTTGTTTCTCACTTCTGTTAGACTGCAGATGGTTTTTAAAAATCTATGCAATATAATATATATCATACCCAGTAAATGTCTGGGTACGCATGAATAAAAGACTCACGTATTTCCCAGTTAATTATGACTCGTCAATATGAAAATATTGAAGAAGTCTACAGAATGGTATCAACTCAAAGTCCTCATTTTCACCAAATTAGTGTCATGTATATTGGAAGTTATGCATTGGTGCTTGCTTGTTTTCTATTTTGTCAACAACTAGCAATCTTTTAAAAACTGAAGACAAAGAAATGCTGCGTTGAAATGTTACATCAGAGGGATATATTGTCCTCAGTTTGCCCTAGGTTCCATAATATTTTGCAAAATTGGTCAGTCAAAAATTCGTACATTTTCCCCAGAAATGTCTTATTTAATTTGGAAATACCTTAAAAGTCTTACACAAACCAATCTTTGTATTTCTGCTGCACTTCCTTTATCATGGATAACAGATAACCACTTGACTGTTTCATCCTGTTTGTCTGAAAGACAGCCAAACTTTACCACAGGCCTTGGCCTAACTTTCCTGTGCAATTAATATTAATAAGTTAAACAGATGGTTGGTACTAAATAGAGTTAATGTTTGCAAGAGATTCCTGCTGATCTTCCATTACTACTTCCTTCCCATTAAAAAAAAAAACAGAAAGAGTAATTTTAGCAAGACTATTACGAGGGAAGGGAGACAATAATGTTTTAATTGTCCCAAAATGGAGACATTGATATTTCTAGCTGTCCACTCCCAAGAAAGTATAAACAATTGAACAATTAAAACCCATTTATAATGGATAAGTAGCAGCTAAAATAATTACTCAATTTATTGTACTTTAGCTACTTACATGCATAGGTTTAAATGACATGGTCAACTTCCTTTACTATATTCTGCTCTAAGAAAATACAAAGCAGGAAAGTTGGGGAAAGATTTAAGAAATTTCTGTCCAACAACGGAAAAATGCCTAACATCAGGAAATTGAGACTTTGCATTGTCTAATGGAAAAGGAAATTAGTCACCTTCCTTGAACTTAGTCAATGGAGAATTTGACTTTGTTATAGACGTTTTCATGTCTGGGTTGTAAAAAGCCAGACAAGAGCAAAAAAATTCCTAAATTTGTTTGTTTGTTTGTTTAAAACATTTATATAGTGATCCATTTTCTAACCAACTCTGGGCAACTCCCAATCAAAATCTAAACAAAAAAATAAAGTCATACCAAAGTTATAAAACTGAACATTAAAACATTAAAATATACCTTTGCTTCCATCTAATAATCTTCTGGATTTTTGCATCCTAAATATACATCCTATTATAATACATCTTTCTTATCAGAGCAGAGTAGATATTATCAGTCTTTGAATGCCTTTCTTTATTGTTTAGAAAAAAAATTAAGTATTGAAACAGAAAAATAGAATACTTAGATTATTCTTAATATTGGAAGTATCATAAGAAAACTTTGTATTGGAATTATTAAGAAAACAAGGTAGTCTCACCTTCAATGAGTCAAAACAAGATACCCTCATCTTCAATGAGTCAAAATTTGTGTCCTTAGCAGTAGAAATCTTAATCCAACTGTGTTTTATTCTATAGTTCAATATTGTCTAATATTTTATTAAATATTAGTAAAAATTGTCAGTTAAAAGTTACCATATGGAACTGCAGGAATTCAGTATCCTATATTTACTCTGGATTATCCTTTTCTTCTGTGGGAATCTGATCTTTTTTGGATTTATAATTATTACTATCAATGTTATCAATAAAAATAATTTCTTTTTGCATTATGACTTGTATATTTATGTGAGTAAACAAACACAGTTCAGATATTTTTAAGGAATCTCTTAAATTTTTTCTCTTTCTATAGCTATTCATGGGGAACACCAATCCAACTGAGGTTGTTTATAGATCTTTTCCTAAGCCAGTTCTGACACGTTTTATTCGAATCAAGCCTGTAAACTGGGAAACTGGAATATCACTGAGATTTGAAATCTATGGCTGTAAAATTACTGGTAAGAACTATGAAGAGTTTACCTTATTTATTTATTTTTTTAAAAAAAGATTGGTTATCAAGACTGAATCGCACTTTTATCTATATTCCTCTTAACTCGCAGCTTGACAAAGAAAAGGGAAGGGGTGGAATGGAATGCAAGAATGGGGAGAATGACATTCAAATGTAATTGGTTCCCGTGAGATGTTGCTCCCCCCCCCAAGGACATTCCAAATAGATGTCCCAGTGTGGGCAGCTGGTTTCCATAACAAACTGAATAGAAGTTATTAGTGGAAATAACGGACTGTGTTTGGCCTGTGGAAAAAGTGAGGATTAACTATGCTTATTTTTTTGTGGGAAGTTCAGAGTTGGTTTCGCTTCTTTTGTGCCAATATGGTCTATTCAGTAAAGTTTATACTCTTGGTAAGATAATGACTCAGGAGTTCTTTTTTCTGGATTTACCAGCTGGACGGTTGTCAGTGATACCATTTTATATTTCCAGGTAAATAATTCTTAGTTATCTTAAAAAAACAGAAAATTATTGAGATTTTCTGTTTTTCATATGTACAAATCAGTAGTTGTCTTTTGAGTTCCAACCACATTAAAATGTTAATGTTAGCACTAGGAAAATGTTTTAAAAAATAATTACACATATAATGTGTATGTTTTCATAAGATGTTTTATAAGGTTTAGGTCAGGGGTGTCAAACTGGATTTCTTGGAGGGCTGGATCAGCATTGTAGTTATCCTCCACAGGCCAGTGGCAAGGGGGGGAGGAAAAGATGGGATAGACACCCTCCTGCAGCATCCTGCCAGCCAAAATGGGACCTCAGTGTCTGCGGGCAGCCCCTGCATGCCCTGTTTTCAGCCTGGATGGCCTCCTGCAGCACCCTGCTGGCCAAAATGAGGTGTGGTGGACCGCAAGCAACCCCCACATGCCCCATTTTTCACCTGGGCGGCCTCCTGCAGTACCCTGCCAGCCAGTGATGGGATTCAAAAATTTTTACTACAGGTTCTGTGGGCGTGGCTTAGTGGGCATGGCAGGGGGAAGATACTGTAAAATCTCCAGTCAGAGGTGGTATTTGCTGGTTCTCCAAACTACTCAAAATTTCCGCTACCAGTTCTCCTAACTGGTTAGAACCTCCTGAATACCACCTCTGCTGTCGGCCAAAACACCCACCTCCTTGGTGCCCCATTTTCGCTAGCAGAGGCACCACCGGCCAGTCCTTTGCTATTTCCAGTGAGCAGCCACTAGATGGAGTAAACACCTACTCAAAAAAGTTGATTCTGTTGCCGTCTAGGATTTTTCTGAATTTGTACAGACTAAACATGCAGAAACATGCAGAGTACTTGCAATACACAAAAGTCCATGAAACCAAATGCTAACTTTGTGAATTAAGAAACCATGTAAATGAAATCATGTAAATAATAACCACATCCATACAAATGAATAATTCAGAGGCCACTACATCTCAATGTTTATCCATTTCTATAACAAAAAAGTTAACATTAGATAGAATCAATCATTTATCCTATCTTACATAAGAATAGAATAAATAATTTAGTTACTAATTTCTTTTCAAATCAAATAAATCCAAGGCTTTGAAGATAATGCATACAGAAGATTAATGAAAATGATTAAAATGTTTCTGCTAGTCTACCTATAATCTAGAATACTTCTTCTTGTAAGATCTTCCCATTCAGTTATATGGACAGCAAGAAATAAAGATTTTGTTACATATGGATGCTATACACCCCTTTATGTCTGAGTGAATGCAGAAATGTACGTTTTTACTTGTCATATCATCTGTTATAATGATATGTGTGTTCACGTTACATTATTCAGATAAAGAGGGTGTTTTAGAAGCAAGGAACAAGCACATAGATTAATTAAAAGAAAAATTTACTAGCAGGTTAATTTTATCTTTCTAACTAAAATAAAATCCATTAATCTAAACTATTTCATTAATCAGATTAATTGCATATTTCAAAACTGTTGCAAGCATATTTTCCAGTGTTTCTGTCTTTCCAGAAAGAAACAGCTTTGATTAGGAAGGAAACTAACAGGAAGAGGTGAATGGATAGATTGAGGAATATGGTACAAATGACATAATCTATTTTTATCAAACAATGTAATCAAAAATTTAACACAATGCAGTTAGCAGCAAAAATACTCAAGAAAGAAAAAAAAACATCAATCTCAAATATCTTCATTAATACTAAGAAGTTCTACCTTCCAATTTCCTGAAAATATTCTACCAATTAAAGAAACTTCTGATTTGGAAGGGTTTCCTCTTCCTCCACCTATTTCTGGTCTTTTCAGAGTGCTTTGGAATTACTTTTGAATTTGTCCTGGTGAATCAACTTACTTTTGAATCAACGTCATCATTGTAAATTGGCCAAATATTTTATTGCTGTTGGCTATTGTTCCTTCAACACACCATTCCATTACTATGTAACCCTCTTGGGTTATGATCTGTACCTTACTTATGGCCAAACACAAATCTCTGGTTTGTTTATCTGGAGTGAAGGTCAATCAAACGTGCATAGTCGAGGAAAGTGGAAATGTATCACTTTATTTATGATCAGGGCTTCTTCTGTTGAATTTATCAATAACAAAAGCAAAAAAGTAAGAGGAGCTTTAAGTAAAGATTGCATTCTATTTTTATACCCCTAGCCAAAAGAGAATCAAAGCAGAAGTTCAAACATTGGTTATAAATTTCTTCCTCATTTTCTAGATTGTGCATGCAACTATACGTGTTTGCCAAGTTTTCCTTAGCATGAACTAGTTTTTAGCTTGCAAATAATTATCTCCAGAGTTTCATCTGGACACATACCCCCACCGCTGTGCCCCAGCCCAAGCTTAATAATACGTTGCCTTCTTTGTTCTAGCAACAGGTTTATTACAACAAGTTTCTATATGCTTTCCAAACCATATCCTGTGTATCTAGCTATAGTTTCTCTGTAGGGTCTGTTTTTAGGATTCCTTATCAAGGGTATAGGTCTTTTTCTGGTATAGATAAGCCATGGTACTTCCATGTTCTGAGTTTCTATGCAGACAAAATGAAAATAAACAGAAAATAATATGTTCCTTTTTAAATGAAGTGCTTTCAAAGTTGGAATTTGGGGTCTCAGGGCAACATTCCCCCCCTTTTTTTTCAATAAAATTGAATGAGAATGATTAAAATTTGCAGAAGAATGTTTTGACTCATCAGTCAAGAAAAGAGTTGGCCAAGCCTAATGAGTCAATCTACAGATCTGTTACACAAGATTCTCAAAATGTGTCTTATTGGCTATTCTGTTTTAATTCACTCAATAATAACAATAGCAATAGCTCTTAGACTTATATACTGCTTCATAGTGATTTACAACCTTCTCTGATTCGGTTTGCTGAATCAGCCTGAGTCCTCATTTTACAAACCTCTGAAGGATAGAAGCCTGAGTCAACCTTGAGCCTGGTGAGATTGGAACTACCAAATTGCAGGCAGCTAGCAGGCAGCGGAAGTAGCTGCAGTACTGCTTTCTAACCATTGTGCCACCAAGGCTCATAATACACTTTTTCTGCAGATGATGGTAGCAAGTTGATAAAAAGAATGATAAAAAATAGTTAACATATGAGCAATCAAACTATTCAGAAGTACTATGCATATGGATATTGTAGGGATGTATATATGAACCATTTATTTACTTTCCTTTGCTTTGGTTTAGATTATCCTTGCTCTGGCATGCTGGGTATGGTGTCTGGACTCATCACTGACTCTCAGATTACAGCATCAAATGAATTGGATCGGAATTGGCTTCCAGAAAATGTCCGTCTTATAACAAGCCGTATAGGATGGGCACTGCCACCCCCGGTTGGTCATACGTATACAAAAGAATGGCTTCAGATAGACCTTGGTGAAGAAAAGAGAGTCCAGGGCATAATTGTCCAAGGAGGTAAACACAGAGAAAACAAGGTCTTCATGAGAAAATTTAAAATTGAATATAGCTACAATGGATCAGACTGGAAATGGATTATGGATGCCAGCAAAAAGAAAGCCAAGGTAAATTTGTAATCATCATGGTGAAGAACACAGTAAGTGCTATTTATCTCCAGGATTTTTGATCTGGATACAAAAGGCTCATTTTTTGGTATCTCCAAATAAAGTAGCACACTAAAATGCTACAGAGCTGCTTCAGTTAATGTAGAAAATCGTGATAAGATAAGATAGTTTATAACTAGAAAACTTCTATCCATGAACTAAAGCAACCTAGCTGTTGCCCTGCTTTTAAGCTAATCAGAAAAATGGTTAATTCAAATGGTTTTATCTTAACTTACAGAAAGATAAAGGCTCTATTGAATCAAGCTTAATTTTTGGCAATTACAAGGATGTGTCTTAATATTTTCTTAGTCATATTGTGGATATGGTTAGCCACTGCCATTTTGAACAATTTTGCTATTGTTTTTATACTTGTAGTGTAGTCTATAGCATTAAGACCAGTCATGGTATGTTACCAGTTCAGACCGGTTCAGATGAACTGGTAGTAAGAAAAGCCTCCGACATCAGCTGAGAGGAGAAAGAAGAGAAAAGCATAGGATAGGCCCTCCGTCCCACCCCTGCATTTTTCTCTTCTTTATCCTGTCAGCTGATTTAGGCCTCAGCTGGTGTGGGGAAAGCCACAGTCTGTACATTAGGTGTGCATGCGTTAGATGCTCAAGCACACATGTGCAATCACCAAACCAGTAGTGGAACAGGTAGGATCCCACTGCTGACTAAGACCATTTGATGGTCTCCCGTCTAAGTATTAATCCTCTCTCATACTGATTAACTATCATGTTTTTTGTAAATGTGAAATGTATAGCTCAGTGGTAGGCTATAGGTAGTATTTAGTACTGGCAACCAGCTCTAATTTACAATGGTTGTAGCATTTTGTGGTTACATGATTGCAATTTGCTACCTTCCTTGTTGACTTCTGATAAGCAAGCCAGATTCATTTAGTGCCTGTGTAATTCACTTAACTATGGTAAAAATGTTTGTAAAATTGATCATTGATAACTCAATGGCCACAATGCATAGCAATTGAAATTCTGCTCCCAATTGTTGTTGTAAATTCAGGATTATCTGTTCTATCTGTACATGCAAAATATCTCATGTTTCATCTCTTTGTTCTCATATGGAGCTTTTTAAAAAACCACGATGAACTATCACTTGTATTAGGCACAATATAAAGCAGTGTGCTAGAACTTCAGCCTGTCCAGAAATTGTATCCACTTCTTAACTTCTATAGAAGAAGGGCAACCATGAATCTATTTTCAAATGGCCTTGAATCTGAAAATAAAGGGCTCATGATAAAATGTAAAAAAATAAGTAATTCCATTAATGGAATCTAACTTTGTTTTTTATTAGAAATGCATATTGCCCTGATATAGCTTTGTAAATGAAGCAGAAAATAAATACCGGTAGCATTACATGTTTTTACTGTGACATACCTTGGGCTACTTAGTCTTCTGGTATTAAATTCTGAGCATTTGTTCTTACTGTCAGAACTAGCAATCCTGTCAAAATGAATGCTGGCAGACATATTATGTCAATTGAGTGTCTTAAAATCTACTTTTTAAAAAGTTTTATAACATGCATAATCCTAGCAAATATTCTGAATATTTAAAATTGTTCTGTCTGTGGGGAAATTGGATGAAATCCTGAGATATTAGAAAGCTAGGAGAATTTAAAATAGGATTCAGGCTTTTTTTAAATATTAATTATGCTTAGCTATATGTATGCTGACTACACTGATTAAAAGAATAAATTAAAAACAAATAACTTTCTTGAAACAGATTTTACTGAATACATTCTTAGATGGAAAGCACCATATGATAGATTTTTACCTATTCATATTGCTGCAATAATCAGTTAAACTGCTATATTGATTGAATGATTTTGCTCCTTTTTTGATACAACATATTCAAAACCATTGTCAGACAAACCAAACAGTATTCATTATTATATTTTATTACCTAAATAATAATTAAAGGTGGATTCCATAGTAACAAGAATGGGTCCCTATATTATAAATAGCCTTTTCTTTTATAGAATTTATGTATTTGTTTTTATTCATATCACTCCTTTTGTTAGGAAGTCAAGGTAACAGACAGAGAACTCCTTCCTCTTATTTTTCTTCACAACTGTCCACCTGTGGGTTAAGTTAGGCTGCCTGGTCCAAAGTCATCCTTCCAGAAGAAATAATCTTGAAGACAAAGGAAACACCTACTACCAAGGCAAAAGCCAAATTAAAGAAATCTGAGCTAGAACACTATTCTGAGAATTGGGGTGGATTTTAATTACCATCTGGAAGGATGAAGCCATACTAACAGTATGAATTCTTTGTTTCTAGCCCTGATCTGGTACAAAGACACATAGCAGTAAGAGCACACACAGTTGCTTTCTATCATTTCACAGAAGCACACAATGAGAGCAATAATTTATGTATAATTATGACTTTGATACATTCCAGAGTAGAATGTACTCTACTTTCTCTAGAGTAGCTTCTACCATCCAAATAGCAAACACTGTTAAATTTCAAAAGGAGACGGACTTATCCAAAATGCTTCAAAGAATACTAAATCCTAATCTTCTGCTTCTGTCCTTTCTCCTGCTTAATTATATTTCTTACCATTGGAGACATCCTTCTGCATTTTAATGTCTATGGCCAAATGGTGAATGAAAGACATCTCTGAATTGAAAAAAAAATGTTTTTTTTAATTCCTAAGTAAACATTTCATCAATAGAGACCCAATGATTTGTTTTACTCCTATAATAAAAATAGTGATTAGTCTTCACAGTTCCTATGATACTTAATATATTTATTTAGGATCAACTGGGTGGGGTTTATTCATATCACTACTTTTGTTAGGTACTCAAAGTAACATACAGAGAACTCATTATTTTTCTTCATCAATATCAACTTTAGGGTAGGTTGGGATGACTGGTTCAAAGTCATCCAGTGTAATGGGCAGAAAGAATAAGAAGAAGAGCCACTACCAAGACAATGGCCAAATAAAAGAAATCTGAATCTGGGCCAGAATTGTAATCTGAAAAAGTACCTCAGACAAAACCCTTCCTAATTCTTATGAAGATAAAGGAGTGGGAAAATATATTCAGGGTTGCAAGATTCTGTTTCTGTAATCTTAGGTAAAAGTAGTATTACCTTGAATGACTTTGACTGCCTAGTCTGGTCTACTTTAAAGGCCTCCATCTAGTAAATTTCTACGAATGAAGTAAACTTGTATCTCGCTAGCCTTTGTCCAAAGTCTTCATCACTATAGCACACTTTTCTCATGAAACTTTTATGATAGTTGAAATTTGAATTTTACTGTTAATGATGATGACTTTTTATATATAAATAGTTGTACCCTCAGTAAACTCTTCCTTTAGATGTATTTTCCAAATATTCTCACTATACCAATCACTTCTCTTTTTTTAGATTTGAGTAGGAGATCCATACTGTTCAGCACATTTATTTTTGGATAAATATGTATAGAGTTTATAAACAGAACATCTAATCATGTGCTGTTATAAAGTATATGGGTTTCTACCTATAAATAAACAGCAGGCATAGAATGCTGAAGGGATATATGAATTCAAACATATTTTGGCACCCATGAACTCGAAAGAAGTTTAATGAATGGATAAAATCATTAATGAATGTGTTCTCACATTCACAGAAAGGAAAATAGACAAGGAATAGACAGATGATGAAATCATACTAAGGAATTTCTAGATAACGAATAATCTAAATCCAGGCTATAAATCAAAAGCCAAAATGCATTGCTACATATGAATAAGATTGACCTAAATATTTGTGCAAATGAAATTTTAAAAGGGCAAGAAATCTTTCAACTTCTGAGACATTCTTTTGAAGCACAAGTAATTGGCCAATTCAATTTAGGCATCATTCTGATTCGCAAGAAAGCTTTTTCCTCTAAAGAAAACTTCATGTGCTTAACTAACTCACTAAGGGAAGTTCTTGGCTTAATGATCAGAAGACTTTATAATCATAACTTGAAGTCCTTATGTGGCCAGAAGTAACTTCCCAGTCTGTTTTGCAAGAAGTCATTAAGTGAACGCAGCAGATATTAAGCCAGAGCTACAGTTGTTAAGTGAAGCCATTCATTTGAATGGGTGTTTTTTGCAGCAAAAACCTCTGCAAAATTCATTGCAAACCATGATCAACTGATCCACCCAACATGCAATTATGTGACCATAGAGGGACCAGCATATCTATTTATGCCAACAAGGGAGCATTTTATGAGGTGTAAAGCACCCATTCTGTGGCTGACATAACTTCGAGTGGTCATAAAATGTCTGCTAATAAGTTGAGGACTATCTGTGGTGAAGAAACTAGTTAAGGAAGAGAACAGAATTATAACTTAAATGTGTAATTTAGCATGTAAATTAGATATATTGGGTGAAGATTCTCTATACTTTGGCTACTGTTAAAAACATTCTACATTTAGCTGAAGTGTTTCTGCCAATATCCTTGCCACAAAGCAGCTTTCCTTTGGAAGCATTTCTCAATGGTTTCCATAGAGCTAACATGAAAACTAAATCAAGCTTGAGTTGTAACAAAGCTAGTAAGAGGTCAGAAGTATGAATCAAGATGAATATGGTTGATTTCCATGTTATGGCATTTTCACAAAAATCATTTGAATAATGTAGCAGTTTTATTCTCATCTTTTCAGTGACAGTTTAAACAAAATATATTTTATGCTAGTTCAAAATTCTTTATTACATATCGTTATCATCTATTGTAGGAAAAGTTAGGGATCTATACATGATTGGCCTTAAAAAGCTATGCTTCCAGGGGCAGGTTGACATCTAAAATTAAAAAGTCTGGGCTTCAGAATAATTATGTTCTGGTTGAGATTTGTGTCATTAATACAATGAAAACTAATGAAGTCCAAATCAAATGTTTCTATAGTTGACCGGTTTTCCAAGCAATCTCACAAATACTGTATCTGTATTATATTACAAGTAGTTTATCTTGCTTAGATTTAGTTTTATAGACATCTGTTATCTTACAGCAGCTATTGTTTCTAAAGTTTAATTTGTATACTTGCAATATAACTATAAACATCAGGATAAAAATTCTCTCTTGAAATTTTCCCTTGTAACTACATAAATGGTGATATGAGAAGAAATCCTTCCTTGAATATATCAATGTAAATTCCAAATATACGTTTCATTAAAAAGACATGCCATTAAAACATTTGACTCTCCTATTAGTCCTGATGGATAGATTTCTGGAAAACAAGACATGAAACTTCTTAGAGAATCTTCAACTATCCTTTCTTTCTTTTATTTTCTAAATAAATGAGCCACTTTGAACAATCAGAACTGTGATTACTATTCAGTTGTTAAGGGGAGGAAATCGCCAGCTGGCTAAAAATAAACCTATTTGTGATTGTTAAGCAGCACAATTTTGTATGTATGCTGTACAGATTTTTGAAGGCAATACCAACTATGATACTCCTGAACTTCGCACTTTTGACCCATTGACAACCAGATTCATCCGTGTTTATCCAGAAAGAGCCACACATGCTGGATTGGGACTAAGATTGGAACTGCTGGGTTGTGAAATTGAAGGTAATTGCACAATCCCTGATAAATTGGTTTCATTAATTACTTTCCTATAATACTGGTCTATTGATCCTCCATTAGCTTTTAATATTTAGTGTGATTTTTATCATGCTTTTCCTATCTTCAATAGCATATTAGACTTTTTGTTTGATGCTAGCAGAATTCAACGAACTATGTGGCAGTATATGTAAAGTCCTTCTTCTCCTCCTTTTCCTCCTTCTTCAAAATGAAAAATGAAAATACTAATAAATGAGGGGTCATTTCAATATGATTGATCCATTTAATTACAACTTCCTATATATTTAAATTAAATTAAATTGCGTGCATCACTCCCAGCCTCCTTTTCGCTTTCAGAACTTCTTCTGTAGCTGGCAAGGCTTTCCTGAAGACCTCTGCAGCTTTTTAACAGAGCTCCAGATCGAGCTATAAAGTCCTTTAGGAAAGCCTTGCTGGCTGCAGAAGAAATGGGCTGGCAAGGCAGGTGTCGGGGTGTGTGACACCTGGCTACAACTGTCCTAAGGTAAATAGTAGGGCAGCTCCACCCCATCATCCCTACCCTAGTTTAATGTTTAGCCATGCACTCTGGAGTGGATGGGATCTTAATAAGGGCTTATTTTGGGGTAGGGCTTATATTGGGTGCATATGTAAAAATCAAGCTAGGACTTACTTTCAGGCTAGATCGGATTAGCAAGAATAAACCATAATCTTTTCTTCCTTGTATGGGACCATAAGGAACAAAAGCATTTGAACAATGAGAACCCAGATTGTTGGGGGCAATATGCTGACACTGTAAATCACTTTGAGAGGGCTGTAAAGCACTGTGAATCAGTATATAAGTTTAAATGCTATTGGTATTGCTATTTGTTAGCATTTAATTCCACAAAAGAAATTATCCAACTTCCTCTTCCTATTTCCTATCATTTGCTCTCCTATAAGCACGGTAAGAATTCTCCAAGCTGAAATTTGGGGAGATTAAAAAAAGAATATTAATAAAAAGCATAATTTTAGTTATTTTAAATAATTTTAAATTATTATTTTTAATTTATTCAAAAGAATTATTCTTTTAAATAATTCTTAGTATTTTCACTTTAATACTTTTCCAAACCAATACTAGTACTCACTATTTCCAGGTAATGTGTATGCATTCTAACACATTAAAAAGCCCTGCCTTTGAATCTATCTTAACTGAATCAAGCTGGGATGTTTTTTTCAGTAACTACTTCAGTCCCAACCACAGCTGATACCAGTCCTGTGGATGAGTGTGATGACGACCAAGCAAACTGCTACAGTGGAACAGGTGATGACTTCCATTTGACAGGTGCAGAAACCATCCACATTTCATTGCAACTCTGTTTTCATTCAAATCATTTTCACAATGCCATTCTTATCTTTATTACTTAGTAGAAAAATTATGACATATTCATGCATTATCTTCAACAAGGTGTTGAACTTAATAGTCATACCTTAAATATACTTGCTGTGATATATCTGTAAATTTATGTGCTTTAATATGCCTGCCTTTTAATTCCTTTCATTAATGATTTGATTTAAATCTGCTTGATTAGCTATGTGACCTGAGTATATTAATAAATTGAAAATACTTCTTAATTGAGGAATGTGGACAAGTATATGTTGCCTATAGGTAGTCTATAGATGAGATATTTTAGCTTTCTTAGAATAGTGTGAGGAAAGATATGTCTCAAATATGCCCAAACTGACTAGTAGTATTACCTAGCAGAAAAGAGAGATAAAACAGGTATAACTAAAGTCATGATACATAGCTAATTTCAATATTTGTGGCCTATCTGTGAAATTGGGAAGAGTGCAAGAAAGCGAGAGTGCAAGAAAGAGTGCAAGAAAGCGATGCTATAAGTTTAGTTATGAATGAAAGGAATAAAATGTATGCTAGAAAATATTACTTGGTGTCATTTTGGGTTGTGGTAAATACCAATGAATATTGACAAAGGAAGACTCATGATAGATTTGGGGGAGAATTATGCAATAATCTAAAAATGAGAGCGGGGGGGAAACATTCTGAGGGGAAAAAAACCATTCTGCTAGACAACTTGAACAGATGAATAAGAACAAGATAAAATAAACAATCAGGCTATTTGGAGACCAAGAATAAATTAAAATGGTGACTATGTGAGAAATATCTGTTTAGAAAAAATTCTTTGTTTCAAATGCATGATTTAAACATAAGTCTATAAATCAGTTTTAGAATTGTGAGCTGCCCAGAGTCACTTGGTTGAGGTGGGCAGCTATACTGAATGAATGAATGAATGAATGAATGAATTAATTAATTAATTAATTAATGGAATAAACATAGATCTAAAAACAATGAATGGATGAAATATGGATTTAGACATTGAAGGTACAATATACAGTAGTAAAAGAGGCTGTGGATGAAGAGAGAAATGCTTATAACTGCTGCAGAAATGATGAGAGAAATACAAAGTATGTAGAGAAGAAAAGATATTTACAAAAATGTTGACAAAGAGCAAGGACTTATGAAGATGTGGAGAAAAAGTGGCAAAAATTTACGGTATGGAAATAATGCTGAACTAAATGAAGAGGCTGAGCCAAGGAGGCCTAACAGAGAGATTAGATTTAAAATTAATTATGGAATAAGAAATAATAATTTGTCAAGAATAGAAATGAAATGAATGATAAAATGTTCATGTCCAACAAAAAAAAACAAGGACAAAGGACAAAGTACTCATAGACAAAGACGGATGAGTTTTTTAGGCTACACCCTTCCACTGTACTCAAAGATGTTTTGAAGACTCTATAAAAAGAACAGATGATAATAGTGTAACTCAATAAATGTTAATATGTAATGCCTGTATGAAAAGTACAGCTTCATTGTATATTGCAGTGAGGAATATGTTATCTGAAAATTAATGTATCAAAGACCAAGGCTGATGTTTTTGACAGGGAAATCAAGTGAAAAATTACAAGTTTTACATAAATAGCTTAAGAAACTACAGAAATATTCTACTATTTAGCAGGTAAAGATGAAAATGAAGATAAAAAGACAAACATAAAAAAAATGTATGCATATGTGGGTAATTTTGTGCCATTTTATTTTGCTGAAGTTGATTAAAACAAGAACAATGGATTAGTATTAAATTGTAAAATACAAGTTAACCTATTGCAGTACAACTTAAGCTCTAATGAAAATCCTGGGGTTTATTGTTTAAAACACAATGTATAAATAAGAAAAGAGAAAGATACATTTTTCTCCCCTGAAACAATACAGAAGTATTCTAATCACTTGTAATTTAACTGTCTTAGCTGGATTGTTAAGTAGGCTAATGCAATCTTGGCTGAAATCCAGTTTATTTATAACGGGGTAGCTTTCTTCCAAATTCCATTTCGCAAAGACATTACAATTGGAGCAGAGAAAGGTGGGGGGAGAATCCTACTTTTTCCTTTTCATTAATATTTATTCTAAACTGGAACTCAGTAGTAGTCTGTTCTTCCTACTTCCTACTTCTTCCTAAGTCTGTAAGGCAAATCTAAGTATTAGCAAATTAAAAGAAGTTGCAAAAATCAGACAGCTAAAATGGTGTTTGTTTCTTATATAAGCTACACCTTGGTTAGCGGATGAAGCTGTTTGGAATTTTCTTATCTCATAGAGCTTTATATCTGGTTTGTTAGTTAGGATTTGTTTGTTAATCAAAGTGATGTCCCTAAAAATATTTGTTCATTTACAAATAAATGAAGTGACTTCATTTTCATTCTGATGAGTTATTATTCAATTATAATTAATAAAATAATATATAGCTGGATATAATATATAGCTTGCTTAGGTCTCTTAGATCATTATTAGCAGGTTGTGCAGTAGAAGAACAATGATAGAATTTAACTAACAATTTTAAATTCAGTTTGGGGAAGTTGTGTTATATTCAAGATAGCGTGTTTTTCAAATAAAGTGTCCTTGAAAATAAATAAACATCGATGATTCAATTTGCATGAACATTTACAAATAAGACAATAAATGAATGGATTTTGACTTTGTGTGTGTGTGTGTGTGTGTGTGTGTGTGTGTGTGTGTGCGTGCAATATTTTTTTTTCTAGGGAGTACCACAGCTACGATCACAGAAAAACCAGTACCAACTGATACTACAGTTCAGCCAGGTAGGCTATAAAAATAATAGTCTCTGGATAAAATACACTACATTTCTGAATTGTGTGTTATGTCAACAACAATTTAAATGAATTGCAGGATCTTCCAACTTGCTTTTCTTTCAAAATATTTGAAGGATAATGGAACATTTGAATTCTAAGCTCCGTTCACTAAACACTTTCCTTCTTTCATCCAAATGTGTATACAGTATAAAGAATCTGTGTTGATGTATGCCAAGTTGTGACAATACTATGAAAATATTCAGCAGCTGAATTGTACACTGTACTTTCTGGGATAAACATGATATCTTGTCTATAATACATGATGTGTTTGCAAACCAAAGGGAGAAAGGCCATTGAGAACAGGAGTAAGGTTCAGGCTATTTATATCTTCTGCTGTTCTGGAAAAACTTTGCCAGGTTTTTTTTTCCTCCAATCATACAGTTGGCAGTTTTATAATATTCTTTCCTAGGTAGACTTCTTTGAAAGATTTTATGCAAATTGCTTAAACTTGAGCAGAGACAAAAAAAAGTTATTACTGGCAGCTGGTCCTTTCTCCTCAATCAATACAATAGCTAATAGTGCTTGGAAAAGCTCTTAATTTGCAGTTTCATTGGGCTATTTTATTATCCTGCATGGAGAGAGAAGAGAGGGAGAGACAGAAAGATTTTTCCCCCTCCTAAAATTCTCTAAATCTGATCAGCAGTTTTAAATGCTTTGTGTTAATAATTGTAAAAAGGGGGAAAGGTCACTCCTCCCCTTACTCCCATTTCCTTTATTAAATGACAATCAGGCACAGCCTTAAAAGTAATTTCACAGGCTATGTGTCTTTGGATGTGTTTCTGCCATACTGGGGCTTTGCTATAAGCAAAAAGAAAAAAGAATGTATCAATAATGAAAAAGCTTCCATAAAAGACAACAGTGTGACAAAAAGCAATCAGAGTAAAGTAATTAATTCCAAGATTTTGTCTCTTAACCTCTGAATTTCCTTGTCATAAAATGCTTTCCAAGCTTTAAATTAATTTTTCTTCCTCCAAGTTTATTCAGTCAGCATATACTATTGTGAACAGCATCCTGTTTTTTCTATCTTCAGGGTGTTGTGGGGGGGGACTTTGTTGAAACATTACTTTGAGGGTTATTTTTTCCTTGACAATAATCTTAGCTTCAGTATTGTTTCATTTCTTTGTTTCTTGAAGGCTTGTGTATGGAGATGTTCAGGTTCTTTTTCAAAAGGCAACTGGACTTTGTTTTTTTCTGAAGACGTTTTGCTTCTTATCCAAGAAGCATCTTCAATTCTTCAGAACTTCTTCAGAAGTACTGAGAAGTTTCTTGGATGAGAAGCAAAATATCTTCAGAGAAAAGCAAAGTCCAGTCACCTTTTGAAAAAGAACCTTTGGGACATCTTCAAGGCTTACATAGTGAAACTTATAATAAGGCATTACTGTTAGTTCTTATTTTTATTGGTTTCTCATTTGAATATATGTGAATATATTTGAATATATAAATATATTCACATTTCTTAGACAAAGAAAGATTAGTATTTCTTTAGAAATGATCCTGCTTTTGTGCAATCTCTGAGCAGTTTTAGAAAAATAGAAGTAGGGCTGTAAAGCTTTACATCTAATCATGACATATGTGGGGGAAAAAACAGGAAGATTATTGTGGCTGCCAAAATTTAGTTTCCTGCATCCATTGTCATTCAGTTGTGTCTGACTCTTGGTCGTTCTGTGGATCAGCATTCTCCATACAACAGCCTTTGCTTGGCAATCTTGGCTTTAAGTGATATTTTTGGCAAGGCTTGGACTTTTTTGTTTATGATTTTTGCAGTCCATGGGATGCGTAGTAGTCATCTCTACCATCATGATTTGAAGGCATCCACCCTTTTCCTATCTTCCTTTTTCAGAGTTCAAGTTTGCAAGCATAAGTAGCAATTGGAAAAATTATTGCTTTAACTAATCTGCATTTGGTTGGGAGGCTAGCTTTACTCTTCCAGATATTATTCATACTGGACATTGCAGTTCTTCCAAGAACTAGATGTAGGGATGTCTTAATGCATGGACCTGATGGGCAATTGTCCATGGGCCCCACGAGCATAGGTGCCCCTTCAATGCCTCTTGTATCATATAAATACAGCAACATATTTTTTACATTTTATTGCATTTTTATTAATACTAACATGCAAATATGTGCTTAATTTTATTTACCATTTACATTTTTATTCCTTTGAATATTGGTCATGGGGCCCCAGTATACACTGCTTCGCCCGCGGCACATAATGATGTTAAGACAGCCCTGGCTATAGGATTGCAGTCACCACATTGGTTAACTTTAAAGCCCAGAAAGATGAATTTGGAAGGTCTCATGGTCAGGTTGCACTCTGACCTGTGTCTTCTCTTTAACTACCATTATCTTTTTTACTGATATTAAACTGTAATCCAAATTTTTCACTTTCAATCTTTGACTCTCATGATTAGCCAACTCCAGATCTTCCTTGCTTTTCACAAGCACTACAATTTTTCCTGCATTTCTAGAGTGGAAAGTATAAATCCTAACAGATCTTTAAAATAAAGTGGAAAAATATCCAAATCACTATTCCTACCTTTAAAATCCCAGAAATCAAAAAATCATGACTTCACCAATTACTATAATGTTAATTTTTTCATTGTAGCTCATAGTCACAAAATGTGACCCACAGCTATCTAAAGGTTGCCCACTTCTATTACAGAAAAATTTGTGTGCTTCTTTGTAATTATAGGCTATGATAAAAAAAATATCAAGTTGTTAGCTCAATCAAAGGTTCATTTGTATTTTTATGTATATTACATTTTTTTAAAGCATAAAAACAGGATAGCTCCATCATGATGTCCCTCTTAAATTTTATGACCAGAGTTTTGAAGATTCCTTGTTTGTAGATATCACTAAGGTATTCTCTGGAGTCTTATCCAACACCAACATTCAGAAGCATTTATACTTTTCAACTCTTCAAAGTCCGAATTTCTCTTTTGTAAAGTATCACAGGGAATATCATGGCTTCCGTAATTCTGATGTTGTAGGCTTAGACACATGATGGCATTTCCAAGGCCTTGTGGCTAATGTAACAAGAACTAGTCAATGGCATAATCCTTAATTGTTTGTTCCTTTTAACATTGAGAGTTTATCTAAAAGAGAGTATTTACCACTTCAGTATCTTTATTGTTAGTTCTACGGCTGAATGCTCTACTTGTCGTCCCTAGTTTGATTTTTTTATATTTAATTTATATTTAGTCCTATTTTTAATGCAATGAGCTCCTTGACTTTTATTATTCTAAACCTTCTTCATTCTTGACTATCAGAATAGTGTCATCAGCATAGTGCAAGTTATGAATATTTCTTTCTCCAGCTTCAAAATTACACCCATCTTCTTCCAATCAATCCTCCTTTAGTATATATTCAGCATACAGGTTGAACAAAAAATGGGAGAGAATATTGGTTTGCTTTACTTTTTGGCAACCTGGAGCCATTCTGTCTTGCCATGTGCTGGCTTCCTGACAGGTTGCAGATGAGCATCTTGAGATGTTATGGAATTTCCTTTTTTTCTAAGCGCATTTCACAGTTTGACAAAATAAACTCAATAGAACATCTTTCTGCAATCAATGAAGCACACAAAACTCATTTTTGTATTATTTGGCTTTCAATTCTCCAGCAATAATATCATGTGAAGCTGTCATTTGCACTGGATGATCCTAAGTATTATTTTGCAAAGAAAATTAAGGGTATTGTACAATAGTTTGTACATTTGCTAAACCTCATTTTGGAGGCTACTGTAGGCTTGCATTTTTGGAGAATGGAATTAAATTCCTCCAACGGCTTGCATTTAGAAAGCTTGGAACATTACATTTCAAACCAGTATTTCTCTAGTTTAGTAATTTGTCTGGATTTATCCATGTTGAAGTACGCACAATCTCAAGTTGCCAAGGTTGCAAATCACAGTTTTTAACTATTGGAGTCCAGTTGGATTGAAACTTTGTATGAATTTAGTTGATTAAGTAATTAAAGAAAAGTAAACTTAACATATGCCATTCTGATGTTTTGGCTTCCCTATCTTACTGTCTCAGAATTCCTAGTCACTTTAACAAAATATGGCTACCAAATCTGAACTGCAAAAATTTGTACAACCAACGGATTGCAAAAGAGTTGTTTTTTTCCTACATCTCTTTACTGCCATCTAGATTTATCTAGATTTTTCCAACTCAGATCTTTACACTCTTAAACTCTTTAACCTTAATGTTCATGAGATCAATCAATGTTCTCCATAGTATTAAAAGCATTTCAAAAGTAGAGTTTGTAACAGCACCAAGGCATGATCCAACCCTACCCATGACTTTCTAGCAATTAAAATGCCTGTTAAAAATGAAATATGTCACAAAGGTGACTTTTTTGAATTGCATCTATTCATAGTTAGACTTATTCTGGTGCTTGGTAGCTTGATGGCTCCATTGCTTCTCCCTTACTTCAAAACTGGCTACATGGTTAGCTGCATCATATTCCCTTTACTTGCAACAAAGCTGTCAAAACATATCAAAACTGGGTGGGCCAAGAAAGACGAACAATATTGCAAAGGGCTTGGCTGGCTGACTACTCATGTGGAGCATTAATTGTTCCAGCTGTGCACAAGATGTGGCCAAGAAATGCAGCTGCTGGCTACTCTCATAGGCCAGATTTGTTTTAATTACACAATAGAATGTATGTGGTGCTTTCAAAGAATCTTACAGAGATTTGGATGGTGAGATTTTGTCCTCAACTTCAATTTAAATAGCTTATTAGGCGTATATCATGCTGCTGCATTTGCTGCTTATCTGGAAAGCTGCAAACATACAAACTGGGTGGTTTGTGGGGGGTTTGTTGTAGTTTTTTATTTTTGTTCTTGTAATCAGGAAGCAAGATCGGGGCTGCGTGAGAGTAACCCAATTGTATTGGCTCAGGCATTAGAAGTGATGAATGAGAGAGTATATGTCTGGGATTGCTTGGGAATGCTTCATACAGAATGAAATAATTTGGAAGATTGCAAACATGGTGAGTTTCTGCTAATCAAAACTAGCATTTACTGACAGTTGTTCTTTGTGATACTCTAAGAGAGAGTGGAAGGCAGGTTATGTCAGCCTCTGAGAGACAGCAGGGAATTCTTTATAATGTTGTGTATAGCTAACATTGGCACGTGCATCATAATATATATTCCACTGACTTATGCAGAACTTGGAATAAAATGTTTTCATATTTGTTTTGAAATGCTTAGTTGGGTGTATCAGACAACAGTTGCTTTCAAGTCTTTCTGCTGTAATCTATACTAAAATTAACAGTTTGCATCAATATACAGCTACATATGAGCCATGGTGGCACAGTGGTTAGAATGCAGTACTACGGCTTACTTCCGCTGACTGCCAGCTGTCTGCAATTCAGCAGTTCAAATCTCACCAGTCTCAAAGTTGACTCAGCCTTCCATCCTTCTGAGATGGGTAAAATGAGGACCCAAATTGTTGGAGGCAAATGTTGATTCTGTAAACCGCTTAGAGAGGGCTATAAAGCTCTGTGAAGTGATATAGAAATCTAAATGCTATTACTATAGGTATATATCAGTACAACGTATGCAACTATTTGAAGTTACTATGGCATTGAAAAAAATTGCTTATGGCCAGTCCTCAAAATTATAGCAATAGCACTTTCACTATCACAGCATCCCCATGGTTGTATAATCAAAATTCAGGTCCTGGGCAATCCACATGTATTTATGATAGTTGCAGCATCCTGAATCAGTTATCATCATTTGCAATCTTCCCAACTGGCTTTTGACAACCAGTCAATGGGGGAAACCAAAATCACTTAATGGCCATATGATTCACTAAACAAACCTGGCAAAAAAGTTATAAAATTGGGCATCTTTTTTTTTTTAATAACTGCTTTGTTCAGCAATAGAATTCTGGCTACAATTGGGGTCATACGTCAAGAGCTAATTGAATATAAGCAAGTGATATTCTTTTATTTAGAGAAAGAATTATGTCCAAGTGTAATTCTTTGGATACAGGCTTTCTGAATTCATGTAGAAGCTATATACTGGTGCAGGTTTGAAGTGTAATTAGCAACTCAGTATTACAACTTTCTAATAAATAGTCAGCTCCTCTTTTTTTCTATTCTACTTCTCTCTGTCTCTAGTTTTAAAAAGTTTAAAATACTCTTAAAATGTTCTTATGTAACTGATACATCTGTGCCAACCACAGTTGATAGCACAGTATGACAGAAATGCTATCAGTGGACTCCCTCATTCCTGTTAAAAAGAGTTTCATCATTTGGAAACCTGACAGAAAAAATGCCTGAAGACAAAATATAACCCAATATAATAGCAATGTAATATATCAAACATGAGGTCCTCAGTTTTCCCATAAGATATATATATAGGAGTTGCTTTTCCTTTTTTAAAAAATTAGGTGTTTTTTTTAATTGAATTGAGTTAGTTGAGTCTTCAGGCCTTAGTAGGCCTCATTTATTTGGAAAGGAACAGTAGAATTAATTCACTTGGGAGTTATCCATGGTTATGGGTGGATATTTTTTTATAGTTCATCATCATCATAAACGAATTTGGCATATTTTGAAACTATGGATTAAAGCAATCTTCCCATTATGTTGAATAACTTTATTTTCAAATTCAAATTCCAAGTTTCCCTGAAAAATAATAAACAGTTTCATATAAGACTATTTGGCAGACTTTGGGAGAAGCTGAAAGCAAAACATGATCTCACCCTGACCAAAAGAAGTTGCATAACACCATACTTTTCATGCTGTACAAGGAGGTTTATAGTCTGCTTAGTTGGCTGTCAGCCACATTGTCTTTTCTTCTTATCCAAAACTATTCATATAACTGCTGCCATCTTGTGGATATTGCCAATCTATTTATACTTTGCAAAAGAGGAATAGATAAGTAGTCAATTGATTCAACATTCCCAAGTGGAAAGGATTGTGTTCATTTGGAATTACTTTATGATTCTTTTCAATTTTATTGTGAAAAATGCAACAACAACAAAAAACCCCGCTCGGTGAACCTCTAGTGGCACAGGGCAATCTAACTAAACCTACTGATAAGCAACTGTGCAGAAAAGGATACATTCTGTTGGAAGTAATTCAGTGTGTAAAACTAACATCTCATTTGGATGTGTATCTGGATCCAGATCCAGATTCTAGACATGAACGCTGTTACCTGATTCTGCAGTTCATCAACCTGTTTCATACATGCAACGGGGAGATGCAGAAAGTCTAATGAAACCAAAACATAACAAATCATTCTTTTAATACAGGGAATAGCCTTTCTGGAATGCTGTGAAATCCTTGAAGTAGAAGCTCAGGAAGCAGATGGGGGAAACAGATTATTTAAATGTAGAACAGGAATTCATATATTGTGGAGAGCTTTCTTTGGTTGCCAGACAGGTTCTGAACTCCATCAGGAAATTCTCTTAATATAGTTTCCACATGCAGAATATCCCTTTATATCGAAAGCAGACATGAAGGGAAAACTTTGATATATATTTGAGAGTCTCAATTTGTGCAGTGAGATACATTGAAGGATTGCAATAGAGTTCTAAGCCTTACTTAAAACAAAATATTTCATTCAAGATATATCAAGTGCATGGATTTGCTTTACAGTGGATTTGCTGCTTGTCCAGTCTAGAATTGTCTGCAGACTGATAGAAGCTCTTTGGGAATTTTATCAAAGCAGATTCTTTCTTGTGCCTTGCTACCCGATATTTTTAAATGAAGATACCCAAAGATGCAGATTCCCAAAGTTGGCAGATCATGGTACTTTGTACCTTTATCGCACTGTCTGCATAAGAATACTGGGGTTGGTAGTATTGCCAGAATAACTGTCCAAGTAATTTTGTCATTGATAGCTTGGTTCTGAAACAGAAACAAAGAAAAAGATATTGTTCATACACTTACATCGATGTTTGTGCATAACCAACATCTACATTTAGGTACAAAGTGGATGTACAGTAATACATATCCAGTGCCTGGGTTCCAAGTAATCCACCCATAGCAGTAATCCACCCATAGCAAACAGAACTCCGAGGACAGCAGGTTCCTCAAAAAACAGGTTTATTGGATATATCATATTGGCACAGACTGGTAAAAATCAACCCTGAATGTTCCCACAGTTTTCACCTAATTAAAAATAAAGTTTTTCCCCCCTTTGCCAATCAATCAATCGCATGGTCCAGTCAAGGTGCTGTCTGGTTGCTTGAAAACTTCACTCCTCCTCTTGTGGAATGTCCTTGGTTCTCAGGAGAAACTATTTTTTTTTATACTAGAGTTTTATTTGGGTTTTCACAAAACATACAAATACAAATAAAATATCTTTTTTGAGAACAACATGCTCCTGGGTTATCACTTTTCCATACAGACATAAACTCAATTACATATTCATTTTATATATTCTAATCCATATCTTATAACTATTTTTGCAGTTTTCTCAATAGTTTTTCCCTTTCCTTGCTTTCTGCAACCTTATTTTTAATTATCTCATTCCTTTCTAATTTCAATTACATATCTTTTTCTAATTTTCAGTATCTTTCTAATATTTTTATACTTTTGTATGTCCTGTTTACAATTTCATTTTTTTTTCTCATAGAACAAATTTTCCCCTGTAATTACTAGACTAGAGTCTAACACCTTCGTATCTTTTAATTATTATCCATTCAAATCTTATTTAAAGTTTAAATTATGCCTTTACAGTTATAACATTCATTTTCTAACCTCTATTTTATAACACATATTATCAACCAAATTCTGCTTGGCACGTTTCCTTAAAAATACACACTACGTTCTTTAAAAAAAAAATGTGTGTGTGTGTGTGTGTGTGTGTGTGTTTTCGTAGATTTCAGGTATGCAGGTCTTGGAGTGTTTGGGTCTTTTCCTATGTAAGATTGAGAGTATCTTGGCATCGTTTCAAAGAGGTCCCACTAGCCATCTTCAGGCTGGTGCTTTTGGCTTCATGCTTCTATGAAAGCATGAATAGAAGAGATGACTCCACCAGACTGTCAATTATCTGGAAGCCTGCACTCTCAGACAAAAAAATCTCCACACCACAAGCCAGCCAAACACCTGGGTATAGACAAACTCCCCCTAATACCTCCAGCTCAAACACACCCCAACCAGGCACCCAGATGAAACCTAGCTTCCTAATAAATGATAGCCGTCCATTTACTTGGAGCCAAGCTGCACTAAAAGCCTCCAATACAGGAACACAATGTTGCCAGCCAATCAAGACAAAAAAAGCTACAAAACAGACAGAAGATATTAGAAACACCAATCAAGTGGAACACAGCAAACTCCAAGACCAATAAACACAGATCAAGACTCCCAACCAATCAGGATGAAGAAAAAACCCTTCTGGCACAGCGTAGGCTAGCACCAAATTTAAAACAGAAACGGCTGTGAAAGTCTGACTCACAGACAAATACTATACAGAAGCCTGATGATGGCAGATGAGATTCTGCCGAAACGTTGCTACAACTTTAAAAGCACGACTATAATGATCTTTGGTTATTCGGGTTTTCTCCCCCGTAAGATTGGAAGTATCTAGGCAATGTTTCGATGTAGTCTCATTCATCATCTTCAGGCTTATGTCTTCGACTCTGTGCTTGTGTCTTGGCAGCTACTTCTTCCTTTTAACTGCTAGTGGGGGTGTGAGTTGATTGGTTGGGGGTTTGGCTGTGTTCTGATTGGTTGGAGGTGTTTTCTGTTCGGGTGAGGGCTTGGTTGTGCTCAGGTTAGTCTTAGTTGCTAGGGGATTTGAGCTGATGAGCTGTAATCCTGCTGTTTGGCTTGAGTTCATGGTCGTGCCGCATCTTCATGGTGGGTGTCAGTTCGCTTCATCTATGGCCCAGAGGGGTTTGAAGTGAGTAGTGATGCAGCTGCAGTGCGGCTTCTGGTCCGTGGTCATGTCTCATCTTCTGTGTGGGTGTGAGTCTGCTTTCTATGTGGAAGTGTGGTGGCATCTTGTGTGGCCCTCGTGGGTGTGGGTCTGGTGTCATTCTTCATGTTAGGTACTCATCTGTTCATGAGGGCGGGTTTCCAAATGGCTGGTAGGTGGGAGGTGTCATCTCGTTTATTCATGCTGTGTGGGCATTTTTCTATTTCTATGGCTTCTCTGATTATTCTGTTGTTGAAGTGTTCGGTTTTGGCGATAGTTCTGGTATTTTTAAAGTCAATCTCATGTCCTGTAGCTTTGAGGCATTGGACCAAGGAAGAGGTTGGTTCTTCTTTTTTGATTGAGTTCTTATGTTCTTCAATGCGTGCACTTATTCTTCTGTTAGTTTGTCTGATGTATGTGGTGGAGCAGGCGGTGCAAGGGATTTCGTATACTTCTTGGTTTTCTAACTCGATTTTGTCTTTAGGGTTTCTTAGGTTGGTGGATATTTTTCTGTTTGTGCAGAATGCTGTTTTAATGTTGTGTTTTTGGAGGATGTTGCTGATTTTGTCTGTAGTGCCTTTTATATATGGGAGGAGGGCTTTGCCGTTCTCTTGTTCTCTGTCTTGGATTTTGGTTGGGGTTTCTTTTTGGATTAGGTGGGTAATCTTCTTTCTTTGGAATCCATTGGCTGTTAGTACGTTAGTGAGAGTGTGTAGTTCAGTTTTTAGGTGTTGTTCGTCGGCTAAGCATTTTGTTCTGGAGATGAGTGTCTCGGCTACGGAATTGATCTGTGCTGGGTGGTGGTGTGAGAGTGCGTGTAGATAGGGGTTTGTATGTGTTTTCTTCTGGTAGAGGGTGTGTCCTAGGGAGCCATTGGATTTTTTGTATACCAAGACATCTAGGAATGGAAGTTGATTGTTAGCTTCTGTTTCCATGGTGAATTGTATTTTGGGGTGTAGGCTGTTGAGGTGTGTGAGGAAGTTGTTCAGTTTTTCTTTCCTGTGTGGCCAGATTATGAAGGTGTCATCTACCTATCTGAGCCAGAGTTTGGGTTTGTGATCATATTTTTCTAGAGCTTGTGTTTCAAAGTGTTCCATATAGAGGTTTGTGTATATACACACACACACGCGCGCGCACACACACACACACACACACACATATAAAACAATAGTAAATGAAATAATTATTCTATTTGAGTTCAGCTCAGCCATTAATATTGATAGCAATCTTATGTATTTCTATTTAAGACATTTCCATCTTTTAACCAACATTACCCAATAACATCAGTTGTCATTCACTTTAATCACCTATATTTCATATTTTACTCATTACTGTCTTTTACCAAAACAAAAAACAAAACAATGGTTAACAGTAGTCATTAAAATTATTATTCAACTGATATTAATTTCATTAAAAATCTTTCATGTTTCTTTTCAATTATATATTTTTTAAAATCATTGAGAGCCTTATTCTCTTATCTTCTTCGTTTCATTTAATTACTAACAAATATTCCATTATACATCAATGCCAATTTTATCTATCACTTTAATTATCTATCATATTTTCTAACTCTTTTCTATTTCTAATATAACAGTGCTATCTCATGTACCCTTGCAGAATCCTTTCTTTAAGTTAAATTTTTAACAATTGTCTCTGTGTCTTTTAAATAAGCTTATACCTTTAATTCTTGTACACTTTTCCCATTTCTCTATATCTTGTTTCTGTCCTTTATAACTTCTTTTCCTTTCCATCTTCCTCCTCTTTTTCTCCCTCCCCCTTTTGTTCCCTTTTCTATCTGATTCTCCCTTCTGCTTCTTCCTAATGTTATAGTTTCTTTTCAAATTACTCTATTTTTTTGGTTGTTGCTTTAAATCTTAAGTTTTTAACTCCCTTTCCGCCCTTTCCCTTTTTTTACCCAGCTTAAAATCACTCGGTCATTAAAGATGGCTTCTTCTTTGTCCCACCCTTCTTGTTCTACAAGCATTTCTTGTTGTTTTTCATAGTTCAGAATCTCCATTTCTAAAAATTGAAATATGAAGCCAAAAGATCCTCTTCCCTCTTGTGCCTCTTCTTTTTGTTCTTTAAGTCTCATTTTTAGCTCTTCAAGGAGTGATGCCATTTTAAAGATTTTTAAACAACCCCCAATTGATTTTATTTCGTTTCATTAGGATCCACCATCCAAAATTCCTGGAATCACCCAATAATCCAAAGATTTCTTGCTTCTTTTCTCACTTTCTCTTTCCAGGGGCTTTGTTATTTTGTAACAAAGTTTCAGCTACAATGTATCCTTTACAGGTCTTGTTAAAATTCCACTATCGATTCTTTTTACTTCCAGGTGGTCTCCTCTATTTTTCCAGATTCCACCCTCTTTTTTTTTCCCCTCTGCTTCCTTTCTTTTTTGAAATTTTTAAATTATCCAAGAATCTTTATCCCTTTGACACTTTATTTTCAGCTAGAAATAGCCTGTTGATGTCAAAGTGGATTAATATCAATTACTTGTTCAAATCTCTTCTTCTTAACATTCCAAATCAATTAAAACTGTCAATGTGAGAGAGAAAAAAACCAATTCTTTTTCCTTTCTCTTTCGCTGCTTTAAAAATCTTTTTTAGGAATGGTATTAGTCTTTGTAATTCAAGTTCCAGGTACCTTAAATAGATGTTTTCTCTGTTTAACGGTCAGTCAAACTTTCTCTTGTAAACTTCCTCCTGCACAATCTTGTCCAGTTGGGTTGTGTTTGAGGTGGCCATTTCTGACCACTGCTGCAACCGCCTTTTGGGAAACGGAGTAATGGCCAGCCAAGGAGGAGAGAGAACCAACCTCTCCTCAACCCCGCTGGTGGTCTCCTCCTTTTTCACCACCTCTACGGGGTGGCTTCAGCCTGGAATTCAAGTGGCTCGGGGTGCTCCAGTGGTGAGAACGGATTGAAACCATGCATGATCATGGATTTCGGTCTGTCGCCAAAGAAGAGAGGGGAAACTATTTTGTTTTGGCTACAAAACCCCAGCTATCTTTATTTCTCAGCACCATTGTGGCAACACCGAAGCCTCTAAAATGGCCTCAGTCAGGCCGGCTTCAGAGTTTAATCTAGTTTCATAAAATCTATGAACTACATTTATGCAGCTGATGAAATGAGAAAAAACTTAGTTAGAAGCCATAGCATATTTATAATAAAATTACAAGTAAGAAAAAAAATTTACTAGCAGATCCAGTTTACATAGGAAAAATGCACATAGATGATAGTGGGCTGTTCCTTATGGCTAGGTTATGGTGTAATATACTATTTCTTTTTTAAAAGAACTTTTAGTAACTTTTATCAGAAGATAAAAATATAGAAAAAAATGATACTTAGAAAATGAAGAGAAAGAAAAAGTTCAGAAAGAGAAAAACATTGTGAGTTCTGACTTTTTTCAGTGTAGTAAAATATAAATACAATACAACCTCAAACTTTTGCTTTACAGATCACGTCAAGCTATTTCTATGATAAAACCATTTTAATCATCAAAACCTAAAATCCAAGTTTCACTTTTTTTCCATTTCAAGCAAAAATCAATTTTCAAGTAGAAACAAAACTAGATAAATTCTTTTCTTTAATTAAAACAGTCAGTTTCTCCATCTCTGCTAACTCAAATCACTTTTACATGTGCTGTTCCTTTGTAAGAATTAGCGTTCTTTACATCTTTACACAAATAAGATTCTTGCTGAGAAAACTTCTGGTTTCAATTTTATATTTATTGTAAGAATCTTCTGAATTAAAGTAAAATCCTGGTCTCAGTATTGGTACCATCTACCATTTTGTGAGCAGACAAGAAAATATGTCAGATTAACATCTACTGCCCCATTTATGACTTCTATTCAGGCCCAATGAAAGCAAAGGTTCTATATTTTATGTGTCTGCATCCAAGGTAGGATCTACTTCATACTATGGTTAGATATAACTGGGGAAAAGCCTTATTGCCATGTAAATGGAAGAGATCTTTGCAGTCTATTTCCCAGTTCTTCCTTTTGAGCAACGCAATACTGACCATGATATGAAAGCATTTCAGCTCTAGCAGTTTCCCCTGGCCATGATGCTCCCATATCCTTGGTATAACAGGAAATTGAGGAACCATGCAGAATTAGGTAAGTTTTCAGACTTAATAGTCTCATAGAGCAGGTTCTTCAGATCAGTATTTCTCAACCTTGGCAAATTTAAGATAGGTGAACTTCATGCTGGTTGAGGGATTCAGGAAATCCACCCACTGTACAGACATTTAAGTTGAAAACTATGGCTTTAGATTATCATATGCATGACTCTATTTATTTCAACATGGGGCAAACCCGTTTGACAGTGCTTGAAAGCCTTCTGTGTTGAGTGAGACCTTAGGTTTACTGTTCTACCATGGTGGCTTTGCTGTCGTTGTAGTTCCCATGTTATACAATCATTCGGACCAATGCCATAGGGGAATGCTAAAAAATAGTAGAAAACTCATTGATTCTTTTTCCACTCCAGCACAGTTGCAATTTAATGCCAATCACTGCATGTAAGTCAATGCAGTAGCAATCAAAAGAACTATTGACAGTTTGTTAGAATTATCTTTGAGTTATGTTTCTGAAAAGAAATTAAGTACAGTAATAATTTCATGAATTACATCTTGTTTTCTTGTAGCCATCCATTATTCCATTACTGAAGAACTTCCGGCATATGGTTTCAACTGTGGATTTGGCTACAGTTCTCAAAAGACAATCTGTCGCTGGGAACATGATGCCCAGCTGGATTTGAGATGGGCAGTACTCACCAGCAAAACAGGACCCATTCAGGACCACACAGGTAAAGTAGGATTAACAACTGATCCAGTGATAAGTGGGGAAATATAACTATTGTGTTTAAAATAAAAGATCTGCCAGGACTAATATTTACAGATAGTTCTTGATTGATGACCACGTGAACTTACAACAGATCCAAAACAGGACTTAAAATCCAGGTACAAAGTTCCATTGATTGCTCTTCTCCACCAGGCACATGATTGCACGTCAAGCATGCAAAAACACAATCATTTGCAGCATCCCACAGTCACATAACCTCTCTTCATGATGGTTTTGCTGAAAACCAGACCTTCCAGTTTCAGCAAAACCAAACCATAACAAACAATGGGCTCACTTAAACAGCTGATGCATTTGCCTTTGTGACTGCTGTGTTCACTTAACAACTGTTGGAAAAAAGGGTTGTAAAATTGGGTGGGCTATGTGACTGGACCAGTTTGATAACTGTTACAGCTGTATTGGGCAGGCCCCTTTATGGTTGTACCTTGTATCTGTATGTCAATACGGCTTTGCCTTGATGGAAAATAATGGTGCCATTTCAAATCCTGTCCTAGAATTATTAGATTTAATTACTGTGCATAGTTAACCTAGTGCTTTTAAGTGTATGTGTATTTTCTTAAACTTGCAAGATCACTTAACTTCAGTTACTTCTAAAATGTTTTTAGAAGCTTTATTATTAGATAGAAACCCTCATATAGTGAGATGTTAGGCCTTCTAGCTGCTTTTATTTCTAAGGGCAGAAACCTTTTGAACAAAGGGTAACTGTGACCCATATTTCAATTATTCATTCCATTTTTTCATTTATGTAGATAGTCAGAAGTACTAGCAATAAACCTTCCTTTCCCATTTCCATTTTCTACCCCCATCTCCATTTTACTTAATGAGAATGACAAGCAAATTGGGCTCCTTAAATTTAGAGACAGTTCAATTGAATCTTGAGACAAGTCGGTTTAGTTTTTAAGGGGTAGGAAAAAAAACTTAAAATACTTTGACTATGAATGGCACTGTACAAATAAACGGCATCAAATTAAGCAAAAGGCAGTTAGCTGAAATGAAGGCTGTAATAATGAGAAAAATTGATGCAAAGTAAAATGAAATGACTCAGTGAGAACTGACATTGAAGGGAGGTTAAAAGCCACATTAGCCAAGGACTGACAGAATCTAAAAGGCATGCATATGTTGAGCTGTAATTAAGACAAAAAAGGCAGAGTTCTTGACCCAGAATTGCAATAATATTCTTGAAATGAAAAATATTTGAACTTTGCCATGAGTGTCTAGAGACAAGCATGACTTGTCCTCTCACTGAAGGGTTGGGGAGGGGTGAATTATATCTCTCAAATGAGATTTTGTTAGGAACAGATATTCTATGCTTTTCACATTTCTAAGCCATAATCTGAAAACAGATACATAAGGAGTTTTACACATACACACACACACACACACACACACACACACACACACACCATATACTTGATATCCTTTTTCACTATCTTCAGCTTCATAGTGCCTCTATGTAAAAGAACAATTGCTATTCCTGCACCTCTTTACATAGAATAGCCATTTGACATGTTCTCTCTTGAAAAATGGTTTGACTATGTATGGAAATGAATAAATGAATTGGTTAAGTACCAAAGAGCTGCGAAGGCTCATTCCAAAAACTGCAGGCTGGAATACAGAGAAACAGAATTGGGGTGGAAAATCTACCCTCACATACAGCAGCTAAATCCCATCAAATATAACTGAGCTTGAATATATACAAACAGCAGTTAAAGTATTTCTTTAAGGCCTGGAAATATACCAGGTAGCCATAACCCCTCCTGCCTATTCTTTCCCTATCCCAACCATTGGTTCTTTGATTTGGGGCTGGTGAAGAAAAAAGAAGTATGGTGATGATTAGGATGTTGGGTTAGTCATCAGCTGTGTGGATAATGTCTTCCTGTGTGGTGGGTGAGCTCCTGTCATTCACTCTACCTCCTGCCGAACAAGCAACTTGAAAGCATGCAATTGCAAGTACCTCTTTGGTGGGCAGATTAACAGGGACATGGAAGGAGCTGCCAACTGGGGATCCCCTGGACATCCGTGATGTCTCTGGCTAAGTCTTTCAACCCAGAAATGCCTTGGTGTTTCCGACCCAAACACAACTGCAAATAGAAATTATGTGTTTTACCAAGCAAATGAAAGGAAGGGTTTCTGTACTTCCCCATATACCTGGGTTAAAGAAATGGATTTGTGTTCTGGTGGCAATATTGACAATAACTTGTTTCCCTTGTTTTAAAGTACAGACGAAGCTATGGCTAAAGTATTCTTCAATCCACCTTTTTGTAGCAAACTAATCTGACATTCACTTTCCAAAGTAATGTGAGAGAAAAAAATTATCTGCTCTTCTACCTATTTAATGCAGCTTCCCATTCAATAACTTAATACTGCTCCATACAAATAGTACATTTTATTACAAATTGCATTTCAAATACGTACATATTTTATAAGGGTTCTACCATAAAGCACAGGAAATACATACATAACAAATGAAAATTGGATGGGATGAATTGATCTGAGTGGAAACACATCTTAATATCTCCACTCTTACTACCCAGCATATTGTTCCTTAAGAATCTCTCCATGTTGTTACTAAAATGATGCCTTACCATTTAGAAAATCAGGAATGTTCATGCCTTAATGAATTTCAGTTTGTTGGAAGAGGAAGGTGAGGCAGGCATACCCATACATGCCAAGATATTTCTCAGTAAGCTTTTCAGTTGCAGCTCCTTAGAAAAGTCTGTTCGTGTTGTAATGCTTGAAGTTTATCAGATTAAAGGGAGTCAAAACTTGGTCATTGTGTCTAATGAAGTGTTTTGTCACAATAGGAGATGGCAATTTTATTTATTCCCAAGTTGATGAAAACCAGAAAAGCAAAATTGTACGCCTCATCAGCCCTATCATCAACCTGCAAAATTATGCCCTTTGCATGACTTTCTGGTATCATATGTCGGGCCCTCACGTCGGCACACTAAGAATCAAACTGCGGTACCAGGTCCCTAAAGAATACGATCGGGTCTTATGGACACTAAGTGGAAATCAGGGAAACTGCTGGAAGGAAGGACGGGTTTTTCTCCACAAATCTGTGAAACATTATCAGGTAGGCCAAGAAATTTAAGCATAAAAGGGCGCTGGGTCAATAGCATTCCATGCATTGTGCATGACTGAATCCCCACATTTAGTTATCTTTCGTGGGGAGAAAAGCTATAGAGTTAAAATTGACCCTTGAGCTTAGGTGGGTAAGGTTTATTTAGAAACAGACAAAAAATTCTAGACCAAAAGTGATCTTCTTCTTCTCCTTCTCCTTCTTCTTCTCCTTCTTCTTCTCAGTCTTCGTCTTCTTCATCATCTTCTCCTCCTCCTCTCCTTCTCCTTCTTCTACTCCTCTTCCTTCTCCCCCCTTTCCTCCTCCTCCTTCCTCTTTCCCATCCTCTTCCCCCATGTCCTCCTTTTTTTACTGCACTGGCTGATAATAAAATATAGACTTCTAAACTCCAATTTCAAAAACTAAATCTCAATGGTAATTGGTTAAGGGTTGAAGTGGTTGAAGTGAACCTCCTATGTGCAAAACAAAAGGTCTCTTGCTATAATGATATGTAAGAATGAGTTTGGAAAGTGGGTGGGGGAGATAAATGCTATCTTGGAAACAGCCAGATAAGAAAGGGCATAGCCCACAGCTGCATAATGAGCAGAGAAAGAAGTTCAGCAGGGAGACACACACACATACACACACACACACACACACACACACACACACACCACCACAAGTTCCTAGGTGGCAAAGGAGACAATGTGAGATTTGTACTTTCAGACTTGCAAGATTCTGTTAACACAATCTTACAATAATATAGAATTGGTCATGTTTCTTGTCTGGTCTGCCAAGAAAGGCTGATACCTGCCAATCTTCTGCATTCCTTTCCATAATACATCCTTCTCCTGCTTCTTCCTTCATGCCCATTGGAGTGCTGGTGGAGGGACCCATTGCTGTTGCCATAAGTCTGAATCAATTATTTGCAAAGTGCTTTTGTAATAAACATAAATCCTCGGGTTGCCCTAAATCCATAGGTTGACTACCCTTGTCTTAAAAAGATTTCAGGAGTGGGAAAGACCCAAGGATCTGCTGCCAATAGAGGCTGGCAATATTGATGTTTCTTTCACTTAATACAACTTCTCAATGCGATGCTTTCCTGATGTGCTTGGGGGACAGCTTCCAGAGTTCCTAATCATAACATTCAAAAAGCGTGTTGGCTAAAAATTCTGAGACACTCAATATGTCTATGAAGCACTAGGTTGCAGAAGACAGACATAATTGTATCATCATATCTAATTATATTTACACTGTTTGGGTTTGGGAAAAGCAAAGTCTGAATTATTCACTCTGTATTAAATATGAACTTGGCCATCTATACCCTGTGGCATCAAATCTACAGGTGAATGCAATTCTGCTCTCATTTTTTTTCTTATATTGTTTGTTTTGGGGGAGGGGAATCCTTTCTTTGACCCAACTTACGTATAGTTTAATATTTTATACATGAATCTATATTATGAAAAAAGTACAGGAGTCAAAAATAAGCCAAGTAGAAATACAGAATTATAGCAATAAGTTTAACATGTAAACATATTGGAAGAATCTCTTTGAAGGCCACAGGAGAATCTCCCAGAACAGAGTCTTCCACTGCAGAAGACTCCTTATCACCAGCACCATCCATCAGATGGTGAGACTCCTGTACTTTAATCATACCTTTCATAAGACTTTGGTTTAACCATTCTGGGTATTTTCATTTGAAGCTTAAAATAACTCTTCTTTCCACCATGGTTTGTAGCTCAGCTGTATATTGGGAAACATCTTGTCTTTTCCTGCTTCCTCTTCCCCTTCCACTAAAGTGGTGCTCACATTGGATCTATGACAATTCACCAACTTGCCATGGCCAACTCACTGCAGGTCAACCAGCTACGGCCAATTTGTCACAGGGTAACTTGTTTCAGGCAAAAGTTACCCTAGTATCAAATAAATGATGGAATAGAATCATTAAAGAAAGGGTGCAAAAGGACAGACAGAATGCAAATGGCAAAAATGAAAATATTTTTATTTATTTTAAATAATTAAATGGAATTGTTAAATTGTGTCACAGTGAGTTGCCACACGGTGAGTTGACCATGGCGAGTTGTCCTGCAGTGACTTGGCTGTGGCCAGTTGGCCACAGTGCCTTGGCTGTAACAAGTTGATTCATTCCCACTCAACATTGGAAGTCAGTAAGGTTCCACAGTTTTTATTTGTTCTTTTAATTTAAAAACAATAGGAGGTAGGCTCATATAGGTCCCTCAGGTATTTTTAGAAAATAAAATAATGTGTGAGAGTAGCTCAGTGCTATCTTCAAACAGAAAAAGACAATAGAGGAAAATTAAGCTGGAGTTGCAAAAAGCATTCCATATCACTAAGGAAAGAAATGAACAACCTCAATTTGCCTTCTGGTAAATCCCATAGCATCCATCTAAAATGCCCACAATCCCAAAGGATAATTTAATCCACCACATGATAACAGAATCAAATAAAGGGGAACATGTTCCTTATTAGCTACTTCTGTAAAAATTTCTCAATATCAATTATGTTAGAAATATGCAAATCTGCAAAGATTATGTTCTAACTGTATGGATGTCTGAATGCTGATTTACCTCACAACAATACAATCTGTTTTACACTTTACCCCTGAAGGTAAAATTGCACTTTCTCTGAAAGAGTTGTTTCTTCATAAAGTGGTACTTTCTTGAGCCTTGATAGATAACAGAATATTGGTCTCCTTCAATGTATGCTTGCTTAAAAAATCAGTAACTAGTCTTTGTTCTGGCCCTTAAACAGCAAAATGTAATTTATTTTTATCAGGTAATGGTGGAAGGAGAAATTGGAAAGGGAAATGGAGGAATTGCAGTTGATGATATTAACTTTGACAGCCACATATCACAAGAAGAATGCCGAAGTAAGTATGACTTGGTAGTAACTATAAAATTTAACATACTGAACACCGTGGATTCTACTGGTGATTGTTATTGTTGTTATTACATTTTTATTTCCACCTTTTTAATAAATGCTCAAGGCAAAGATTCTACCTATACATAACCTAAAGGTTATAGCAATCTTGTTAACAAATGTTGGATTTTATACATCGGTAATTAATTTACCTTTATTTTTTTCCTACCCTGTGTTTTTCATATTTCTCTTCTGAACAAGTTACTGCAAGAGCCTAGTCCTGTGCAAAAATAGTGATAAAAATGTTTGATTTTGAGTAGCTTAAGCTTAAATAAGCTTCATAACTGACCTGGAGTGTGAGACATCCTAACTAAGTCTGCTTAAAATAGAATTAGGTTAACCATTCATACAAATATTAGTTGGTGCAGCTGTAACCCTATAATATTAATGCCAATCCCAGAATGGACTACAACAGAGGTTCTCAACCTTTTCTTCACTATGAAATCCCTTTAAATAGCTTCTTTGGCATAGACCCCCAAGATTTAACTCAAAATTTAAATTATAACATTTCTTCAAACCTTCCAAGGAGTCCGCAGACCACAATTTAGAACTACTGGACAACAATAAAACCATCCAACACTACAATAAATTAAAATCAATTAAAATTATTGCAGTTGAAACCATCAAAATAGTTTACCCTTAAAGGTCTGAGTGAAAAGATTGATCCTAAACTTACTATAGGTAACTTACTTACCTTTAGGCTAATTTTGGAATTAATTTCACATGTTTTTGGTCATTCAGGTCAAAGTCTTATCAAATAAGAGTTTAAACAGAAGGTTTTTGTTCTAATATCTTTAGATATGCACTGCAGTTAACATAATTATTTTCATGGCTAAAGGATACTTATGACTGATTAATGGCATTGGTTTTCAAGATTATAAATGCAATGAATGAAACATGCTAATTTTATACGTGGATTTTCATTTCTCTGAGATAAAAATCCCCTGCTGATAGCACTAAAACTATGCCATGCTATGGTAGAGAGAGGGCTTTTTTCTCCTTTGCTAATTTTGGAAAAATCAGGTTAATGAACAACTCCATCAAGCTAACATAATCATGCTTAGAAAAGAAATAAAAATTCTCAATATCATTATTGGCAGCATGATAACCCGTCAGTATTTGCCGTTATAATAACCAATGTCAATTTTCTTTTGCTTAACAGAATCAAATGATGCAGGGAATGAACTAGTTGAAGTAGAACCAGATATTAATCAGTCCAATCTAATAAAGTCATACAATTATTACTAACATGCTTGTTTGCCTATAGCACTCAATATTGTTTACATGTTTTGCATTTTTTATGTAAGAGAGGAATAAATGCAGATAATATAATAACCAATAATACAGTGTAAGTTTTTTAAGAGGATTGTGTCAAATTCATCAATATCCATTGCTTATATTGTTTTTAGCAAAATAGCCATGATCAAATATCTATGGCGATTCTCGGTCATTCAGGTCATAGTTGTCCAAAAATGCTTTTTCAAAAGGCAACTGGACTTTGTTTTTCCTTGAAAATGTTTCACTTCTCATTTGAGAAGTTTCTTCAGTTGTCATCCTAGAACTTCTTCAGAACTGAAGCTTCTTGGATGAGAAGTGAAATGTCTTCAAGCCCAGTTGACTTTTGAAACAGCACTTTGGGGACAGGCATGTTCAAACGTATCAACAGTTGCTCTAATGAATGCATTGTAGTGGCAAATCAAAGAGGTATTTTCCTTAACTGGCCTGGAGAGTGGTTCTGATCATTTTAATTCTTCAGGAAAAAACATTAGAGAATCTAATTGCAATCTCTCCAACTCTCCCATAATTGCACTTGAGTAAAAGGGGGGGGGAGGGCAAATTCTTTAGCTTGAAAATATTGAACATCTGACATCAACTACTGTTAGTTCCTAAGCCTTTAGAACAAGAACTATTTCAAAGCCATCTCTGCAAGCAACTAGGGGCAGACATCTGGTGAAATTTGTGTTTTCCAGCTGCCTGCTCCTTCATAGAAAAAAGGGAGGGAGGGGAGGAGGGGAGGGAAGAAGGAAGGAAGGAAGGAAGGAAGGAAGGAAGGAAGGAAGGAAGGAAGGAAGGAAGGAAGGACAGACGGACTCAATTTTTGGCTTATTACTCAGGGGATGCATCTCTTAATAGGAACCTCTGCTTGCATTAGAAGTAGACAGGATTTTTATATAAAGTTCTTTACATTAATGCAGTACTGAAATCAAATATGCATTTGAGGGGGAATATTATTCTAAAACTACTTTTTTAATATTTTGACTTATTCTCAGGGCATTTAAGAATTTATTACCAAAGTATTCTTGATGATCTTTGTGAACTTATTTTGGAGAGTAAGGCTACTTTGGCAGAAAGGCTATTGCTTGGATTATACATCTTTCTATAACTCTGAGGTTTCTCCTATGATCGATATTTCCAAATCGAAATGACACACGAAAATGGTTACAAGAGATTAATTTAATAGAAACCAGGAAGGGCTACAGTTTGCTGGATAAATTACTGTATAATGAAGGACAAGATTCTTATGAGGAGCCAATTCTATTTCACAAAATCAAATGTATAATTTTTCTGCAGTGCTGTATTCTCAGCTGCTGTATAATTTGTACAATATCTTGTAACAGGACAAAGGCAATGGTTAAATTTGTTTCAGTTTTTGGAAACAGGGAAAAAAAATCTCTGTTTCCATTGAGTTGAAACTGGAGATGAAGCACTTTCTACAACCTAGTCCATACTCCTCTTCCAGTGCAGATGTAAAATATAGAAAAGCAAAACCAAAAATCAACCTCTTAATTCAATGCCTAAATTTTAGGTACTATGTTTAATGCTTAAATGAGGATGAAAATATATATTCTCAGATATTATGAAATATAGCAATACACACACACACACACACACACACACACCAGAAGTGGTATTCAGCAGGTTCTGACCAGTTCTGGAGAACCGGTAGCGGAAATTTTGAGTAGTTCAGAGAACCAGCAAATACCACCTATGATTGTAGATTTTACATTATCCTTCCCCTGCCATGCCCACCAAGCCACTCCCACAGAACTGGTGGTAAAAAAATTTGAATCCCACCACTGATACACACACATGTACAAGAGAAATGAAGAGACTTCCAATTCAAAATCAGTGACCAACTTAAGTTATAAACTTACAGCATTGTCACACAATACCAGTTAAGCTCGTCTATCTTCTTTTCTTTTTTCTTTTTTAATTTACCCAGCTTTAGCTATGCTGCCACCCCATGATTTCTGTGTCTCTTTGTTCTTCTGTAGAATTTACTCCTGATTACCGTGAAAATGGGGAGCCTCATAATGACAACATCTCCCGAAAGCCAGGCAATGTGCTGAAAACACTTGACCCTATTCTTATTACCATCATCGCTATGAGTGCCCTGGGTGTGTTGCTGGGCGCCATCTGTGGGGTCATTCTGTACTGCGCCTGTTGGCACAATGGGATGTCCGATAGAAACTTATCTGCACTGGAGAACTACAATTTCGAACTTGTGGATGGTGTGAAATTAAAAAAGGATAAATTGAACACACAGAATACGTATTCAGAAGCATGAGGTAGAGGAGGAGGAGGAGGAGGAGGAGGAGCTCAAACATTTCAAACAATTGAGACAGAAAAACTTATAGATCTCCCTTTTCTGTACAGGCTGAAAACTGCGTTGAAGACGCTGAGCCAAGCTTTTCTCAGGAGCTTCAGTGGGTGTACCAGATATTCTAAGACACGGACAACAATCTGTGTTAAACAATCTGAATCATGTACAGTCTACTTCTGTTTCTGTTTTAATTTGAACTATTCAAATGCTGGTGTTGAGACCAAGTATGATTCACTTAAGAGGGGTATTCTGTTTTGGTTCTGCCTTTTTTTCTTCTTCCTCTTCTTCTTCCCTTCTTCTTCCCTTAGCCCCTCCATTTGTTGTTTTCTTCCCTTCTGTCTCCCCACCCCACTCTGGGCCCATAAGTACTTGTTTTTTTACTGTGCAAAAATCCAAGATGCTGTCAAAACATGTAATTTGGCAGGAGTCCATTGGATGGACATCCTGTTTGTAGCTGAGTGCCCAGAAGGAAGAACATCAGAGTAACAGCAATTTAATGGATTCCTGATACTGTATTTGTGTATAATTGCTTGTGTCGTGCATAGGCAAAGGAGGGTTAGGGTGTTTGTTTTTGGGGGGTGGTGGGGAAGTACTGTATAGTCAGTACTGGTATAGTGTGTCAACTCTGTTAACCAAGCAATACGGTCAGAATTTATTGGTGTTTTTCAGTGTTGTACTCCACCTTTGTGCTTGTGAACTCCATACAAGAGATATGTGCCATCACCTACGAATAATTGGCAAACCAGGCATCCTACATTGAATTATTGAATTGTAATGAGAAAAAAGCAAAAGTCCTTGGCACTGGCTCGTTTATGTCTTCTCAAGTGCCTTTTTGTTGTATTGCTCCTCATTGCTTTATCATCAATTCCTTCTTTGTCTCTATCCTTTCCTCTCTCTCTCTCTCTCTCTCTCCCTCCCTCCCTCCCTCCCTCTCTCTTCCTTGCTCTTTTTTTTTGCCTAAGAGCTACTGACTAACAAGAAATTATATTTTGCCATAAGTAAAACCTTAGGAAGGCAAGGACTAACAAAAAAAGCTTGGCAACTTTCAGCTAATTCCTTCGCTTCCTATCATTATTGCTCAACCCCCTTTTTCTTAAAACCTGCAGTTTCGCCCCTGTCCTTCTATTTTTTATTGTTTTTTTCATACAGAATGTATTTTCAAATATAAGTCCTCTCTGTTTTTGCTTTTCCCCTCTTCTGTCTCTGAATAGATTGTTACATAAGCATTTGCCATTGTCAAGGTAAGGAAAATGTAGCTAATTTGCTGGTAATGGCAAAAAAGAAGATTTTGTTACATTTTGTCTTTGCTTTTATTGCTGTATTTTAAAATAAGGGATATGTCTTAATATTACCTTCCAGAGTTGATCTTTGGGTTTCTTTTTAGCAGCATTAACTGACATTATGTTTTTTTTTCTCTCTCCTTTAGTAAGCCATGAAGTAAGTCTTTTAATTCTGTCCAAGATGTTCATATAAATCGATGGCAATGAGAATTTGTTGTTGATGTTGAAGAGCAAAGAATGTTTTTCTCATCCATCTAGCTATCCAATTTAAGGGTAATTGTTTCTGCGCAGGACTCATTCATGCTAATGTAGAGGCATACTTATATTGCTACAAATAATAATGCATTGACTTTGCTAATAATGGATTTGCTTAAAAAAAACATTGTATAACATGTCCTAAACTGGATTTAAAATGAGTACTGTTAACATTCTAATGAGAAGGAATTGGGGCTCTTGTGCTGCTTCCATTCAGTTATCAATAGTAGCCATGTTTTAAGAATTAAGTCAATCTCCAAAAGACACAATTAACTCTTAAAGATCTTAAATCATAACAAGCATTCAGGGCACTATGAACTGATTTTGTCACATTGTTTTATGTGGTATTCAACTGCACCTTTGATTAAAAACAGCTGGTGTTCACCACACCAGAGCAAATGTTTAACAACTCTGCTCTTGTTGTAAATATGAGTTATCATCCAAAGAAGGTTTATTGAAGTAAAATATCTACCATGAAAAAAGAATCATAGTGACAAAAGATTATATGAATTAATTGTTTTAGTTATCCAATTTACACTGTAATTGAATGATCTAGTTAATTATCCCAAAGAGAAGATCAAATGCAAATAATTTTTACTGCACTTCTTTCATGTACATTTAGTTGCATCATGTATTATGGACTCTATGTCAATAATTACATAGGCATCTTAAGATCTGTGACAAAAGTGCGTACAAACATTATTTAAGAGGGGCAGATTTCATTGCAAAAGGATGTACTTTCTAGAACTCAAAAAGTAACAGATACAATATTAATCTTGGTATGGAAAAAAGGATTTTTAACCATTTGTGCACATATGAATTAAATCTGCTGCCTATAAATCAGACTTCAGGTAATCCTCAACTTGAGGATTGAGCCAAAAATGTATGTTGTTACATGAGACATTTGTTAAGTGAGTTTTGTCTCATTTTATGATCTTTCTTGCCATAGTTGTTAAGTGAATCACTGCAGTTGATAAGTTAGCAACATGGTTGTTAAGTGAATCTGCTTTCCCTATTGACTTTACTAGTCAGAAGGTCACCAAAGGTGATTATATGACCTTGGGATACTGCAATTGTCATAAATATGAACCAGTTGCCAAGCATCTGAATTTTGATCACATGAGCATGGGGATGTTGCAAAGGCCATAACTGTGAAAAACAGTCATAAGTGACATTTTTCAGTGCTGAACAGACACTAAATGAGCTGTTGTAAGTTGAGGATTACCTGTAGTAGGCTATGTAACTCGGTATTGACTATTATAATGAGCAGCAATTTCTATTATTTCTCAAATTAAGTCTCATCTTTCTTAATTCATTTGTATGAAATGATATGCTGGTGTCTGAATTTATGTAGGTAAAGATGTACTCTAACATTGGGCTTTTATTTCCATTCAATATCATCAATTCATTATTCAACTTTTCAGTTATTTTCAGTCTATTCTGTAAAAATCCTCTTTACTGAAGACGTTTAGGCTGATACTGGATAATATGAAAGCTGCATCATTGATTTAAGCATGTGAATAGCCACGTCATGCTACTTTAAAACAGCTGAAAAGCATACATGGGTAAACTATCCCTACCATCATTCTTGAGTGGAGTACAATCCATACCATCACTGTGTTTACTTAACACAAACAAATGTGTTAGGCATTGTATAGAACCCAAAGTAGGCATTCTCACTACATCAGAAGAACTAATGGAGAATTTGTGACTGTCCACATATTGGATTCCAATTTTCATTAATCTGAATTAATTAGACTAATGATCTTGTAGTGCAGTGGTGTCAAACTCATGGCCCACGGGCCAAATCCAGCCCACGGGCTGTTTAAATCTGGCCCATGGGGTCACCCTGGAGATAGCTAAGGACCAGCCCACAGTGCCTCTGGCAGCTAAAATGGGACGCGGGTCCCCCGCGTCTTGTTTTGGCTGGCAGAATGCTGCAGGAGGCCAGACAGGCTGAAAACAAGATCTGACCAGCAGAGCCTTAAATCTGGCTCACGGGGTCGGCCTAGAGATAGCAAAGGACCAGCCTGTAGTGCCTCTGGCAGCCAAAATGGGACACATGGCCCCCCGTGCCCCTTTTTGGCCAGCAAAGTGCTGCAGGAGATATCTGTCCTGTCTCCCCACCCAGCCAGCCCACAGAGGAGAACCACAATGCTGATTCGGCCCTCAAAGAAATCCAGTTTGACACCCCTGTTGTAGTGCAACTTTCAGATGACCACAGGTAACAGCTCTCACATTCTTAACTTAAAGACACAGTCCTGTATACATTCCCAATATATCACCCTGTATTCAGCAAGATTTGAGGAAAATACAGTAGAGTTGCATACATACATAAAGAATGCGAACACAAGCATTGTCCTCTGATAATATAAACATGATAGCATGAACAGGCCCTGCATATAGCTTTTATTTTTGTCCCCTTTAGCTAAAAGGAAAATCACATTCCTGGAGCTCTAGTCTAATTTTAAATTATTTGACTTTGTTTAAATGACTGTGGGGTTAATTGTTTTCTTGTCATTGGAACAGATAAGTTTTAGCAGCAATCCACCTGATATCACCATTATGCATCCTCCATTAGTTTCAAAAAGTGGTAGTTAGCTTAAGCCAGTAAAGCAGAGGTTTCCAAACTTGGCAATTTTAAGACTTGTGGACTTCAACTCCCAAAATTCCTCAGCCAGCTATTCTGGAAGGATCCACAAGTTTTATTCTGAAGTCCACAAGTTTTAAAGTTGCCAAGTCTGGGGACTCCTGCAATAAGGTATGTAAGACAAAAGCATTACCCATTGCAAACTTTCGTTTTGTAATTCCATCCTAATGCAGCTCTCCATGCAAAGAAGGATCTTGTAAGTGTAATACTACAACATCATGGAAAGTAAAGTTCAGAATGTTTTGTTTTGTTTTTTAGCACTGAGTGAATATGCCAGAGCAAATATGTGAACTTAGCCAGATTGCTAATTGTATGAGCAAAGTAAGGAAATCCCGGTTATGTAGCTGTTTAATCCTGGAGCAGAACACCGAGTTCTGATGTTAGAAATTGAATGAAAACTGCCCTTCAGAAAAAGAAAAAAAAATGATACTGCAACTTTAAATGAGATAAAAAAAAATCTTGCACTGAAAAATATATTTAAGAATTATATGTTTATAAAGTTATTAATTTGTAAAGGCAGTGTTACAAAATGTTCAGTTTATATTGTTTTAGATTGTTTCATAATTTTGAAAGTGTAAAATAACATATTTTTTCTTTATCAAAAAAAACCTATAAAATTTCTTCTGTAGTAAAATGATTTCATTTTACTGGTATATGATTGCTTCATGTTTTGTATCATTATAAATTTTGTGCAAATTTTTTTACAGAATTTTTTTATTTTCTATGACAATATGACACTTTTAAATTGTTATTTCAAAATGAACAGCAAAGCCTTAACTTTAAATGACGTTTGTATTCTCGGACACTGAATAGCATTTAAAAAAAAGGATTGAATTGTAATTTAAATTTGCAGACAATGACTACTACATTCCAAAGAAACAGTTGAATTAAACATTTTCATAAAATACCCATACATTCATGACTTTTATTATCCTTACAGTTCTGTCAATTAAAAAAAACATTAACTTTAAGACATTCTTTAAGAAACACAATTGTAATTCATATACTGCATATCCTAAACCGTCTAGCAATGAATACCACATTCAAAATTTACATTCAGGACTTCCAGAATATTCCACAAGACATTACTGTCATTAGTTTATCAGATACTGAGGTCAAAATTCTTCATTGAAGCTCAATTAAATTGGGGCCTCTACTGATATTCCAAATACTTCCTTGAGAACAGAATAAACACCAGACAGTTTTCTGCATCTAGATGAGTTTTGCTGAATGATCTTTACAGGGATAGCAGATACATTTGGAATCTTAAAAACATCTCTCACAAAATGTTTTCCATGAGAAAAAAAAAATTTGTTCCAAAATGGTTGCCATCATAAACCTAATCACTAGGCAAACATCTTACTTAAGTTTTTGTTAAGCTTATGGGCATTTTCAAACAATGCAGCCACCCATGAATATCTATTTGTGACCTGGAAAAATGATGATAAAGAAAAATGATGCTTCAATCTGGCCCTTTAGTTTTCAGCCTTCTATTTATGTTTTAGTTTTTAAAAAAATCTAAATTAGCATTAGGTAGACGAGGGAGCATGATGAATGACAATGAAGACTGATAGCCACAATTGTACTACACTGTGTAGTTCTCGTCATGGATTAACTACTAAGCGAATCAATCACAGAAAAAGGACATCAAGGGAAGAAGGATACCACAGAATTCTTCCTCCTAGGTATCATGCCCCTAACTTATTTTGCTTTACCATCTTTGGTAGAGTGTTAAAAAAATTAAAAATATGATTAAGAATAGTTTTCAATAAAGTTTTGCATTTGCATTTTCCCTTTATAACAATTTTTATCAAAAATGCATTTAAACTGTTGAAAATTCGCATATTTTGTTGTTGTCCTGGTTATAATAAATAATGTGTTTATATTGCTTACTACTATTTAGTGTTAATAAAGTTTTTAAAATGGTATTTCCTTATTTATATAGTTGTGGGAATAGCCTGGAAGAAAACTGAATTTTTAAATTTCTATTTCATGTTCAGTACTTCAACACTTACTGAGTCTTAATATTTTGTCAGTCAAGGGAAGACCAAGAGTGGTTATTGTTGGGCTGTGCCTTAAGGCATCAGTAGCTTTAATCTAGTTCTGCCATGATCTCTGAAAAATAGAACATCGTTATAGCTATACATTCTTTGACCAGGCAGTAGAATTGACAAGGAAAGAGGTAGAAAATTGACAAATGAAGAAAACAATGGCCAGATAGCATGAGACCAGCATGGTCAAAATAGGTCATAGCCAACAAGTGTTTCTTTATAAATTTTATCAGATTTGCACAGAATCTAACTGGTCCTATTAAACATGGAACTGCAGTATTATTCTCTGGTCACTACCCCATGGAAATGGATGAATTGATTCTCCAGCAAAGAAGTTGGGCTTGGCGTTCATGAAACTACAAAGTATAACAATCCAGCTACTTCAAATCAAAGACCTATTTCTTCCAGTACTGAATCCAGTGGTGGGATTCAGCTGTTTCACACTAGTTCAGGTGAACTGGTTGTTAAATTACCCACCCCTGCGATCAAAGTGGATCCTGGGAGCTGCATTGCGCTACAATGGAGAACAGAGGAGCTGGCACAAGGGAACAGAGCAACAAGGCAGCTGGTGCAAGGGAAGGAGAAGGCTGCTTTCCCTCTTTCCTGTTCCTCCTCCTTCCCTCGTGCTGGTTGCTCCATTGCCCATTTCTCCATTGCAGCGAAACTTTGATAGCAAGGTTGGGGGGGTAATTTAACAATCAGTTGACCTAGGGTCAGGTTGGCTATCATGCAAGGCTCTTCCCGCATGTGAGGCAGAGCTGGAGGACAGGAATGAGCCAGACCTTGCACAACAGCCAACCTTACCCTGGATGAACCGTTCTTTACGTTATTTGAATCCCACTACAGACTCTAATTCTACAGTTAAAATCAGAAACCTATGGAAGGACACGATTCTAATAGCAGTCTTGCCTCCACTGCCAGCTAAAGGTTATACGGGATCATCTTCTGCCATCCAAAGATTTGCATTTTTAGAATAATTCTGGAAGATAAGTGATAGTGTCCCTTAATTTTGGTACCTTAGCCTATACCTATTCAGTCTTAGTCTAAAGCTGGCCTTTCTTCACTTTCAACAAGACATAAACACTACCATGTAATACCACATCCACATGGGATTGATCAATTGTGCAAGAACTTTATTCAACATTGGATTAAAATCGGGGAAACCCAAATTCAGCTTTAATTCAACCATTGAACCTAGATAACTTAGATTAAATATAAACCTGTTTTACTGAATTTTGGTGAAAACAAAATGGGAAGACAAACAATCCTATTTGCTGGTTGGAACTCCTTGAGGAATACTTGGGACAATAAAAATATCAATATCTTAAATACGTTCTAAGGGTCTATTGAAAAGTAGACACTCAATATATTTTGCTGAGGCTTTTTAGAATGTGGGTGAGAATGGAAGAAAAACATAATGTTAGGAGATTTGTTAGTATCTGCACTGGCTAGGAAATTTGGGAAATATAGACCTAAGATTGAACAGAGGACATAATGGTTCCTATGCACTACATAATACATACATTTGTATAATAAATGTGAACATTCTACTAAAACATTATCTCTCCCACAATTGAAGTGAATGAAAATGTTATATAGGAACAATTCAATGTGGAGAACAAAATAACCAGAGAAATCTAAATAGAAGTAGTCTTCATTTAGCAACCTCAATTAGGACTGGCAACTTAATTATTAAGTGAATCACCTGCTAAGTGAAACCACAACTTATCTTTATAATCTTACTTTAGCTTTCCTTTCTTTACAGACCTGCAAAATCATAACAGTAAGGATAACTTATAATATTACTTTCTTATTATCATTTTGAACAGACAATAGATAGTAAAATAGCTACATGAGGATTAATTTAAGGACCATTATGGATTCACCTAATATAGCTATTATGAAAAAAAACTTGATGTTTGATATTCTCTAAAGCAGAGTTTTTCAATCTTGGTAATTTTCAGATGCATGGACTTGCTGGAGACTGGCTGGAGAATTCTGGGAATCCACACATCTTGTTGCCAAAATGAAAAACACTGCCCTAGACACAGAACTAAAAAAATAGTCTTCAGTGTAATTAACTAATATAGATAACCAGAGTGATCAAGTTCAGCAGATGGGTGGGGGATTTAACTAAGCTTTAATTAATCACAGCTCCTTAAGCTGGCAAATTATTAGGTACAATGAGAGGATCTAGCAATTATCACTGTAAAATGAATTTGCTGGATTGCTAGAATCAATAATCATTCATAAGAATAAATTTAGCACTTTTAGCAAGATAATCGAAACTAAGCTTAGAATTGTGAGATGAAGGGAAAATGAAGATTTTTTTTAAAATGAGAAATTAGGAATCAGAAAGATGAGAAAGATTTGATAAATTAGCACCCAAAATGACAAAGCTAGCAGGAAAGTCAAAATTATAAGCTCAATACTAAAGGGATAATCTATTATTTAATTGAATTTTAATTTTTGAGGCTTAAAGCTCATCATGCCAGCCTTTTAAGTAGCATGAACTACTCAAGGAAACCATAGTTTTCATATGCTGCTTTTTTGGAATATTGTAGAAGAAATATTAGCATTAAATAAGAGCACATTAACTAAAATAGAGTTAAATAAACAAAGGAAAGAATTATGGGAGATAAAGAGGCATAGTTTCACAGCAAATAAATTTTGATTCATAGCACCAGAAGGCAAGAATAGGCAATGGATGGAAACTGAACAAAGAGAAAAGTAAACCTAGAAGTAAGGAGAAATTTCCTGATGGTAAGAACAATCAAGCAGTGGAACAATTTGCCTTCAGAAGTTATAGGTGTTACAACTTTGGAGGATTTTAAAAATAGACTGAACAGCCATTTGTGTAAAATGTTATAGAATCTCCTAGTTGAATTAGAAGACCTTCAAGGTCACTCCCAACTCTATTCTGTTATAGTTATTTTTCTGAGAGGTTCCCTGGAACAAGTGGAGATGCATGCCAAGTATCCTTTTTACTCCAAAATGTAGATTTGCCATGTCACAAGAAAGCACAATAGCATTCCATTCCACATTTTGGCTAAGCTTCCTTAAGTATCTCTGTGTTAGAAAATATGACTTAGGGAAAACTTACATCTCAGCAGCTCCCCACATCTGATGCATGTTCCAGGCATCTAAGTGCTCAGACCTTAATATTGTCACCGCCATCAGCAAGCTGCCGGTGGTGCAACTCTCACATCAACAGAATGAATGAGCTGAAATATTTGGCTTGGTTTTAATTGTTGAGAGGTTGAAGGCATGTTAGCTTATTTTATGGCAAATAAGAATTTTATACTCTCCAGAGCAGTGGTCTTCAAACTTGACAGCTTTAAAACTTGAGGGCTTCAACTCCCAGATTTCCTCCTCCAGTCATGTTACCTCAGGAATTCTGGGAGTTGAAGTCCACAAGTCTTAAACTTGTCAAGTTTTAAGACCCTTGCTCCAGAAGCTTAAGATCTTTATTGTTAGCATATCTGACAGGAAAAACAAAGACCAAAACATTTACCACCACCAATTACCATTTTTCTGTTGAATTACAGAATATCAATACAGTGCAAAGATTTTGTGGTTTCTGTTGATGTTGTTATCAGCATCATATCCCAATTTTTTGCCTGCGAGGTACCAATTGATATATAAAAAGTAGAATCTTTTGCTTAGTATAACTTGTCAAGGACAATTAACAAAGAGAAAAAAAATCACTGCTTTGATTTTTTAAAAACTGGTTATGTATTTGACAAATGAATAGAAACAGCAGTCAATGACAAAGCAAGAACTTTCTACAGTCATTGGGTCTCCAGCAAATATTATTTAATCGTGGTACCAAAGGATACTTCCAAAGTTCAAAAACAACTTACAAGTCATAAAAAGTTATTTAGTAAATCCTGCAATTCCCTGATAAATAATTCAGTTCATCCAAAATCACATTCAAAAGTTTAATGTAATTCAATGAGTCATTTAAAAAGATTTTCAATAATAACTCTTGGGGAAAATTGTGATAAAAATGTTCTGTCAGGGAAAACTTCTGCTTAGTTTTTCTGGAACGGTTGAAACTAAGCAGCAACTTCTTAATGGGCTTTGGGGAATCACATCCAAGCAGAAAACTTGAACACCAAATGCAGAAATATAAAGTAAGATTTTGAAGCATTTCTATGTGACTTGGCATAAACTCAGTATGATACAGACAACAAAATTATGCTGTGTGCTTTGTAGATTACACTTCACAGGAATAGCTTTTGACAGCAGTTTTCTTTCTGAATTCCCCTCAGCCACACACTAATTAAACTCTATGCATTTTCTAGTAACCTAAATTAAATTCTTGCAAGTCATTACTTTTGATTTGATGTCAGAGACTAATCTATTTTCTTGTTGTGTTTCTGCAAATATTCCAATCTGTACCATCATAAAATGAAAGATGGCAAGAGTTTTTAATCAGGTGTTTCCAGACCAGGCTACTGTCATCATGAAGGTCCAGATGATATTATAGATGTATTTTAGAGCATTTTTTCCACACCATTCAACTTAACTGGAAAATTTCAATAATGAGAATATATCTCCTGCTTGCAATTTCAATATCATTTTCTTTTTTTTTTCCTGTTTGTAATTTATATGCCAACCACTTCTCTGGTTTGTTTGCAAATTCAAAATGGTTTCCTTTACATACTTCATCCACACTGCTAACATACTGAAGATAATTGTCTTTGTAAAAGCTTAATTTGTTGAAAAATATTTATCTTCTCTGAAAATTTCTTTAGTTCATCTTCTTTTCTCTTTATCTCATTCAGTTTCAATCCTGAGTTTTCATTCTCGTTTTGGTTTCATGACTGTATTTATTGTATAAAATAAAAGCCTGAATTAAAATTACTTGCACCCAAACTATTCTTAAATCATACCTTCATTTAAGTTATTTTCAAAAAATATTTTAATTTTTTACAGTTCTCCACCATTGCTTCTTTCTGCATGTTACATTTAATATCCATATAAAAGAATTATATTTCCTTTTATAAATCAAAATCATAGGATTATGATCTGAAAAAGTCTTTAAGTAGTATCTACCTTAGAAAGTTCTTTAAAATTGAAATCATGGTTATTATTTAAAAGCATCTGTATTTTTTTAAAAAATAGGGGTACTATCTTGAGTTCCAATTTTCTCCGTATATCAATCAACCCTAAAATATCCATCAAATTTAAAAAATGGGTAATTTTTCTAGAGCAATTTTAATATTTTTTCTTTTCAAGCTGTAGGAAGATCATTCCATTCTGATGGCCCTATTCAATTTCTACTTCACATAAATATTCTATTTGTGGATAGTTTATTTGTGGATGGATATAACTTTGCAAAAGTTATTAATTCCCCATTCCCCTTCTGCCAATTAATGTTTGCATCTTCTACTTCTTTTTTGCTTCTTCTTTGCTTTTTTGTTATCTCTTTTTTACTCACTGACTTTTGTAACCATCCATTTATTAATAATGATTGGGGAAACATTGGGAATGTTGACAAGTAGGCTCAATCAAGTTTTACTACCTCCCTACAACTTAACCACAGAACTTTAAAAGATTTATTCGTTTCTGAAACCGAAAACAATGGACTGATTATAGCAATACCTGTATGCTGGAAACAAACAAACAAAAAGGGCAAAGAAAAGAAGAATTGATTGATCTACCCAATAAACAAGATAACACAAATATCTAGACTAGACTCACAGCCAATATAAAGACATGCCTAGAGGTTGGAGTCAAGTCAAAAGGGATGGAAATTATGCTGGTAAGAAACAAATGACAGCATGAAACAGTTGATAACATCCAAGGATTGCTAAAGATGGAGAAGAATGAATAAAAAAAGTATTTGTATGGCAGAGTTAAATGGATAATACACAATCAGACAGTCATAAATATAGAAATCAATAAAAGGCCATCTAGCTTATTTCAGGCCCATCTATTCAGTTCCCTCATAATTTATTTATCTCTTTCCTACAAAATAATTAGTAAATCTCAATCCAAAATAGCAATGTATTATAGCAACACACCTGCAGAGAAAATGGATTGAGGTAAATTCAGTGTGCGATTAATACACTAAACAGACAGACTCCCCTAATTATTGTACCCCTAGATAATATCCACCTAAGCAGGGGTGGGCTTCAAAATTTTTAGCAAAGTGTTAAAATGCCCGGTTGCTAGGTGGATGTGGCCATGGTGGGTGTGACCCAGTCGGTTTCCTGCACCATGGTGGGGGGATTTTTGCCCTCCCCATGCTCCAGAGGCTTTCCTCAAGTCTCTGGGAGGGTGAAAACGGCCTCCCGGGCTCCGGAGGCTCTCTGTAAACTGGAAATGTGCCCATTTCCTGCCTTCCCGAATTTCTGAGAAGCCTGTTTTTTGCCCTCCCCAAGCTGCCATGTGCACCCTGAACTTACCTACATCCAAAACGGGCTGCAAGGGGACCCCTCAGAGGGAGGGACAATGTGGTTGGGGCCAGCCAGGAATGGGATTTGGAGGTTCTCCGAACTATACTGAATCTTAGCTAGGGGTTCTCCCGAACCCCCAGCAGCCCACCCCTGCATATAAGCCAAGAAATAGATCTTTCAAGATCAGGCGGGTGACCAGCTATTTGAGGAGTGTGACCAGAACATACCCATCAAGTCATAATTTCAATCTGAAGCATTCCAACTGTCTCCTATCCTGTCACTGGGTAGGGGCACTCAAATAATTCACAAATATAAATAAAAAGAAGTTTTGTCTACCTTTTTAATGCTCTGGTAATGGAGGCTATAGCAAAAGGCCTTCTTACAATGATCAGCCAAAATAAGAGAACTCCTTTCTTGTTTCTTGAGTAAAATGTGTTTTAAAAGACTGTGAGCAATGTGAAACAATTCTATCTGTAAGCTTCATTCCCCTAACTCATCAAAGTAAATCATAACATGGGTTTTAGTCAGTGCTGCTTGAAAGATATTTATGAGCAAATGTGTGATTGGTGAAAATTATGTTATTCTGTTTTGATGAAAAGCCACTTCTTTTCTACAAGTATCACAATAGCACTAGCAACAGCAAAAGCAAATTAGATTTATATGTCACTTCATTTCAACATTTTCTAGGCAGTTTATAGAGTCAACATATTGCCCTCAAAAACTGGGTCCTCAATCTGGAAAGACTGAAAGACTGTATCAACCTTGAGTTGGTCAGGATTGAACTGCTGGCAATTGGCAGAGTTAGCCTGCAATAATGCATTCTAACCACTGCACCAACAGATCTGCAATGTTACAGAAATGCCCAAAAGGGCAGAACTTGTGATATGAGATCCTGAAGACACCACTAATTCCAACTTAATTTTTTTTCCACCACCAACCTTTGTGGAAGATGACAAGAATAGTCAATTCCACCACTCAATGAAATTGAAATTAGATCTCCCTAATCCTACTTCATTACTTTAGCCACTATGTCATTTAGGCTTTACATTCCAGTCAGTGACACATCATATGATTTACATTCATCAATTAATAGTCTGTAGAAAGAAGAAAATCATCAGAACATTCTACATCTTTGCAAGGATTTCATCCAATATTGAACAATTTCATTGAGTGAGAGCTAGCACCGACAGGCTTAATTATTATGGGTATCTTGAGTCCCAAACCAGTTTGGGACTCAAGATACCCATAATAATTAAGCCTTTAAGACTAGTCCTAACCTGATGACTCTGGAGCATTTTGAAATGAGCTTTTCTGGCAGAAGAAGCATAATTACTCTAAGGATAGATATTCTTCAAGTAAAAGTAAACATGAATCAAATAAAAGAAATATTACCCTGTGGCCATTTTAAGGAAGAATCAATTTTTAGGCATTTGGAAGTTCCCAGAAGTTGAATGAAGCAGAGCAAATAAAACAACATCCTTCAGTAAGAGTTTCTTTGTCACTTCCGGATTTTATTAAAGATGGCAAAACATGTCCCACATGCCCTAGTATCCATCTGCTCTTACACATAAAGTTGGTAGTAGTCATCTCTTCTTATAGAATAGTGGAAAACAGGACAAAAAAGTTCTCCAATCATCCTGGACTGGTGGGCATATCTAAAATCATAAGAAAATGATCATCAAATCATAACAAAACAATTACATTAGGGATGCTATAGGTCAAAAAATGTTGCTTTCACAGAAAAGGACTTGAAAATAAGGCAATGAAAATAAGCCCCTGCCTCCAAATATCGTAGAACAAAGACATATGCAATTATCTACTCCAGCAGCAATCCCTTTCATGAAAAGTCAGTGAGAAGTTTAAAAGGTAGATAATTTGTCCGAGAACAAACTGTAAAACAAAATTAATAAATTGATAAATTATCAATGGACTACATTTATTTTAAATTGATTGACTAATTGATCGACTAATTAATTTCAAACCTGCCTTTCAGTGAAGATATCTAGCAAATGCAAGACTTGTGATAGACTGGGTGATATCTTAAATTCTAGGGTCTTTGTTTTTCATATGTATTTAGGAAAAATAGTGATCCAGAGATTGAAAGAGCTGAATTATAGGAGGACAGGATGGAAAGGAGGGACATGATCAAAATATTTAAATACGTAAGGGTGTGAATAACATTCCAGAAGACAGTATTTTCAATATTAAGCAACCATCAAGAACACAAGGGCAAAACCTCGAACTGGCAAGAGGAAAGTTCAAAAGTAATGCTACCAAGTATTACTTCATAAAAAAAAGTACTAGAAGCTTGGATCCAACTGCCAGCAGAGGTAAAGAATCAATCATCAGTAACTGAGTTTAAACGTGTTTGAGATAAAGACATGTCTATCATATGGCAATCATTAAATAAATAAATAAATAAATAAGGAAGGAAGGAAGGAAGGAAGGAAGGAAGGAAGCAAAATAAAAATAATAAATAAATAAATAAATGTAAAATAAAAATAAGAAATAAATAAATAAAAGTTGAAAATTAATAATTTGATTAATTAATTAGTTAAAAATAAAAACAATCAAAATACTCAAAAGCAGGCACTGGGGCTTTTACAGCCATCAGTTTTCCATGTTCAAATTCAATATCCTATTTTTTACAATGTCTTATAACAACTGCCTGGGAAGTTCATGGTAATCTTTGTATCATATTCTTTCACAATAATTTCCAACTGATAGAGGGAAAATGAACCCACAACTTCTGCAGACAGATTGTTCCATTAATGTACAGATCTTGCCAAAAGAAAATGATTTTCCTTATAGTTAAAAGAAATTAAGGAAGCTGAAATTTATAACTACTGTTTTTTGTTAGTTTATGTGATGGTAGAAAATATTTCCACACCATCTTAGCAGATCACACTTTTTATATATTAAGCACTGATATCTTGTGTCTTCTTTTCCTCAGACAAAACCTCCCAAATTCCTCCAGTCATGATGACTTTCATATTCACTGTTCCAGACTAGCAGGCTCGAAAGCCTGCAAACCTGATTGGCCCGCTGATAGCCGATCGTGATTGGTCACCATAGACTGATGCGATTGGCCAGTAAACGGGCTGCCGCGATTGGCCCTGCCAAGAGCGGCAAACTCAAATCGCCTTCATTGGCTGCCTAGCCGCAGCCAGCCCTATATAAGGGGCTGCTGCGGCTGGGATTAGTTGCTCAGATCTGAAGTCACTAATAAAGAGCTGTTGTTGCTATCTGAGTCTTGCCTCCATTCTTGAACCATCCTCCCAGATTTAACAATCACAGCACTGTCTTTAAGATATTTACAAATTATTTGCTCAGCATATTTCTAGGGTTTGTTAGGGTTACTCATCTTCTTTTTTCCCTTTTTTGCTTTCCTCCAATACTCCCACATCTTCCCAGTTCTTCAGGACTCCTCAAACATTATTGTCAGAGGCCTCCAACAGCTCTTCAGCCAGGCCTTTCTTCAGCCTGGAGAATTAGTCATTCAAATTAGCTAGAAAAATAATATTCAATGCTGCATCTCCATAGCTATCTCTCTCTCAAAAAATAAAAACCAAAAACCAATCTGAGTTAGTGGATGCCACTATTCCTGAGACAAACAACATTCTTAAATACATCATCACCATGCAATCATACCAGAGGTGGTATGCAGTAGGTTCTGACCAGTTCTAGAGAACCAGTAGTGGAAATTTTGAGTAGTTTGGAGAACCGGCAAATACTACCTCTGAATGGAGATTTTACAGTATCCTTCCCCTGCTACACCCACAGAACCGGTAGTAAAAAAAATTGAATCCCACCACTGAATCATACTTTTAATTTTTATGGGCTGGTTTTAAAGAAAGGAAGGGGAAAAATAATCCTTAAGATTCATTCTTTGTAGGCATGCCAGCTCATTTCTCACGGAATCTTTGTGGTGATACATATGAGCTTGGGTATCATGGAACCCCATGCCCCTTGTCAGTTTTTATTATTTCAAATGAACTGATCTTAAACCTCAGAACTCCACAGAATTTCCTATTGTTGCTCTTTGCCAAAAGAAGATCAATAAATAGTAGACATGCTGTGCTTTGGAGATGTTTATCCCCTTTTCTTGACCATTTTTTTTCCTGGAAAAACCTCAGGAACTTTTTGAAAAACTTCTATTCTAAAATACCTGTCTCCACTTTATTTGACATCAATACCAGCATTCACCTTTGCCATTAATAAGAGGAACACACGTGCTTAATGCAAGGACAGACTTTTTACAGGAAAGCTGTGACAGCTAAAATGCCTCCCTCAGCAAGAAAACAAAAGAGGTCATAATTTATGGGATCGTGGATTAGGAAATGCTACCCAATGCTATGCTAACCAACCTGGCTCTTATGATGTTTGACAGGGTATTTTAAAGAGGGGGGAGGGAGGGAGGGAGGGAGGAGAGAGAGAACATTCACAGCTGTCAGATGAGTACATCATAGGACAGCCTACTTTAAATCCTCATCATTGTCATTTTGCACCTGAATACATAATGATCTTTCACTCGACGCTAATGCAGTTTTGGAAACATGGATACAAGGAGGACACACCCATTTTGGAATGATTTTCTTTTTTATGGGATTTTTGGCAGCTAAGGTAGCTTCTAAGCTTTTTTACAAATCCAGAGCAGTGGTAGGATTTAAAAATTTTTACTACCAGTTATGTGGCTTGGCTTGGTGAACGTGGTAGGGGAAGGATACTGTAAAATCTCCATTCCTTCCGCACCCCACTAATCTGCTTTCCAGCTCTGTTCTCCTCTGCTGGGCAACCAAAGAAGATCCAGATGATCAGCTGGGACTCAGGAGGCAAAGAATAGATGGGGGCAGGGCCAGTCAGGGTTGGTATTTGCTGGTTCTCCAAACTACTCAAAATTTCTACTACCAGTTCTCCAGAATTGGTCAGAACCTGCTCAGTACCACCTCGGATCCAGAGGCTCCTTTTCAGCTTTGGAAATGAATATTTTCACTCTCTACTGAACAATTCTTACTCAGTTGCCATCTAGAAATGCTGGGTATTGAGGCATCACATGGTGAAATATGTCAAGCTTTAGGGAGAACTCTAAGACCCTAAACCAGGGGTGTCAAACTCAAGGCCCAGGAGCCAGATGCGGCCCACATGCTACTTAGATCTGGCCTGTGGGGCTGCTCTGGAAACAGCCCATTGTGCCTCTGCCAGTAAAAACGGAGCTCGGGAGCGTCATCCATGGCCCTCCTGAGCTCCGTTTTCACGGGCAGAGGGTTGCAGGAGGCTGTCGCAGCCAAAAACAGAATTTGGGAGCCCATTTCCAATGGCAGAGAGCTCAGGCCACCACAGGTGCCCCTGACAGTTGAGCTGGTCACTCCCACTCTGCTCCCCCACAAAGTCGAACACAACCCTGATGCATCCCTCAATGAAATAGAGTTTGACACCTCTACCATAAACAGATCAGATAAGGGCAATGCATAGAGCAGAGATGATAAGGAAAATTATTCCATCCAAAAGTTTTATCTTTTGAGAAATATCATCTTGCAACTCTTTAGAATCAAATGCTTATGTTCATAGTCACAGGTCATCAGGTAAAACATTTTGGGTACACCTAATGGAGTTCAAGATGTTAGTTTTTTTAGGTTAAACATTGTCTCTCATCTGCACTGACACACACATATACATATAAATACCCACATACATACTTGAGGGCCTTGGTATGGATCAAACAAGTCAGCTTGGTTATTGTGACAGCATGATTGAAACTCCACACCTTTCTTGTATATATTACACATAAATTGAATGCTGGGAATCTAAGGGATAGCTTTGTATCCGTCTTTCTAAATATTCATGTCAAATCCAGAAATCAAGTCTTTTGGGGCTATGTTTCTTTTTCATCTCCTCTGAATCAGATTTTGCCTTCTCACAATCAACTTCTCCTCTGGCTTAAAGACAATTAATATCTTTCCATTCCATAGTGCCATCTTCTATTTCATATATGTTAGTTACATGAATTTAAAGTTCTCTTAATTTAACACTGAATTAAAGCTCATAGAATTGATGTAACTGTATATGGTCTAAGATAGTAATGGTGAACGTTTTGGGTTCAGGATGTCAAAAATTCAGAAAATACCTAACTTGATACTACTAGCAACTCACCATCATCAGTACAATTGTCTACATTTTAGAAGAAAATTCTGGTCTGTTCTGTAGCTCGATAAAGGAGCACAGAACACCTGCTTGAAGAGGAGATGAAATTTATTTAGCAGCTAAACAAACATATAATTCATTTGTTGAAAGTAGCTACAAGATTAGGAAGCTAAGGATGGGAGTACTTATAGTGACAATGGTCTTTGATCACGAAGTAGTGGGCTATGGTATAAAATATGTTGGAATTGTAAATTGAGATGTTCCTAGGTGTCGGTTTCTACTTCTGCAGAGTACTTCTCTGCAGAGTATGACACCTTACGTGTATAAATCTCTTTCTTGGTGTGGAATTTTATGAGGGATGTGCTATTGTGATATAGTGTTGTAATAAGGAAGTTTCTCTTGTTCCCCTTTCAGTTATGTATCTGTTTATCAGTGTCTGTTGACTTCCTAGAAGGGCACACTCGATCAATTGCAGTCCAAGTGTCAAAGGTTTAAATGGTTTCTCTTTATTTGAATTTATTTATTGATAATCAGAGGTGTTTGAAGCTGTGATTTTGCTAAGAATGGGGTATGCTTTTGAGAATAGTTATGAGGTATTGGGGAATGCCGGTGTGTCATCCAAAACACTATGGTATGTCATCTTTGACAGCATGTTATAGGTTTGCCATCACAGTCCTAAGAGATATATCAAGTTGCTCTTCCAATTTGCCACATGAATATTTTCCTTTTTATGTCTATTATTAGTTGATTGTTTCTTATTCAGGAGCAGATATTCCCCCCATAGTAATTTACAGTGAACAAATCTGCTACATGCACTTTGATTTTCTCCTAGACGACCTTAGACATTGTATACATGGATGTTCATGTATGCCTGTAAACACAGGACATCTGTTATGGTCCATTATTTTGTGGAACTGCAAAAACTGCTAGCCAAATTCATCAATTTTTGTACTAATGGCATTACAACTGCCAATTATAGCTCATTATACCGCACTTGATGATAATAAAGACAACTTGAAAACAACACCTGCAAAGCAAGAAAATATACAGGCCACACATTAATCAGATGTATTTACAACAGAGCATTCCAAATTAACATCCCAGATTTTCAATCCATTAAGGTAAGAGAGCAGAATATGTAGCTGGGGGTGATATTGCTCGATACAGATTCTGATTAAACCAACATCTTCATTCCAGCTATAGAGGAAACAGGTAAAGCATCTGCATTTGAAACTGCATATAATTCTTTGATCTCTTAGAAGGCAAACAGAACAGATGAATTTATTTTTGAGCTCTGAGGGGTGCATATAGTCTTATGTTGTTAAGTCTTCTGGTTTTCACACTTATTATACTCTTTATAACAGGATGCATTCATACCTGATGCACCCAACAGGATGCATTCATACCTCTTTATAACAGGATGCATTCATACCAGTCAGCCTTTCCATGGTTGAAAAGTATGCTTTGCCTTCAAGTATCCATTCGAACCATTCCTAGATAACAATGGTGTTGATAAAACAATAGGATAATTACTCAGTAGCAGCTAGAACACAACAATTGTTTTCAAAGATTACAACAAAGCAAATGAAAAAGATGATTCTCCAGTGGAAATCAACCCACAACTTCAAAGAAGGTATGTGTCGTGAAGAGAAAATATCAGCCTCCTTGTAAATAAACTATAGCTCCTGAATGTAAGTGCCTGCAATGTTAAGGGTTGGCTAAACTTAAAGGAAGGGGGGGAGAAAGTGGAGGAAGATGGTAGATACCAGAATACGACAACAAAGAGAAGTCTGTAGAGGAAGTGCTGAGAATTATCTTAATGAAGTCTGTATAAACAGATTCTCCCACTTCTCCATGTTGCCTGGTTGGGTTCTGGCTCATTTATCAAGCACTAATCCAGTCCTTTGCCTAATGCAGGAATCAATGATACACCACCCCTGGCAGAAGACTTTTGTTTACACAATTCCATTGAAGAAAACAACACTGGTCTTATCATAGGAAATTTATCCTGAAGTCCTACCAATATCTACCTCCTTGTTCCTTTAATCCATTGATTTCTACTTGTCTTCTGGTAACAATTCCGGTAATTTCTGTGCTCTTTTACATAACAGCCTTTCAACAAGAAAGGCACTTAGGTCTCCCCAGAATTGTCTTTTGCTAAGTTAAACATAGTCCACATTTGGAGGCATATATGCTTTTTCCCACACACTTTATTATCATGATTGTTTTTCTCTGAACAAGTTCAGATTTCTTATTGTCCTTTCTAAATTATAGCATTGGGGACGGTGTAATATTTTAGAGCTCACCAATACAGACGAGAAGACTGATGATTTCTCTTAAATTTCATACTATAGTTATGCTTATGTAGCCTAGGATTACATTTGGTTTTTTTTTAACAGTTGCATCACATTGGTGGTATATACGGAGTATAATATACTATGGTACCTAGCTTTTTTCATATGCACTGCTGGCCAATAAGGTCCACCCTATCCTTAAGTCAACAGGAAGTCTATTGATTCAGCCCTTCATAACAATTCCAGTTTCTCATGTGGCCCCTTTGGAAAATTAATTGCCCATCCCTGCTTTACATTCAGTTAATCCAGTAGGGTTCATAGGGTTACTCCACTTATTTAAGTAATGCCCTAATTTATTAGATTCAACATTACAATTTGATAGCAATATTTGGCAGGCTGTAAGAGTTACCCCTTCCCTAGGTACTCCAGGCCTTCAAAATACAGACCTGATTTAAATTTCAAAATATACTGTTTTGTGCAAGGATTTAGCAGTTGTTGAGGGAAATGGATTTAAATTACCATTTATAAAATAATATTTTATCTTCAAAATGAAAAATAATGTCAGACTATTTCAAGTGTTGATAGGTGGTAAATATCTAAGGTTCAAAACAATGATTTACACAATCGTTACTTCAGTTTTGAAAAATTACCTGAGCAATCTGAACTACTTCAGTCATTCTTCCTGCCAAAAAAGGATTATGAACATATGTTGAAGATCCTATGGTAATTTAAGATACTTGTGTTGGAAAACAATTCAGGCAATTCTCTAAAGATCTATTAACCTGAAATTTCCACTGAACTCCATGAGGCTAACTCCCCATAGATAGAAAGATAATGGATTTCAGGCTTACTCATTCCATAAAAATATTATGGATTTATCAGCTCAACAAACAATCAGTAAAAAAAAAAATCCTATTTCAAAGTAAATATGGTAGGTAAGGTGGCAGCAATAGCCTGGAATTCTGTAATATATATTAACTTTGGGTGAGAATGCTGACAGCCTGGGAGCCTTGGTGTCATAAACAAGGCTGCAACCTACCACCTTATCAGTTTTACTTAATTTGAACCACCAGGCAGCTGTTAGGAATCCACGTTCACAGGACTGACAGACATTATGGCGTCTTTGGAGATAAAAGCTATGGAGTTGATTATCCAACACAGGATGTGGGCAGCCTCTGTCTTTCAACAGCTGATCAATAAAAGGAATGTATAATCATCAGATCATGCAATATCTTCCATCCAATGTGCTTCTGTTGTAGTTATCAGATTGTCTTTGTGCTGAATTTGCAGATGCAACCCAAGGAGTTTCAGACGATTTCAGAAATAAGACATGGAATATGAGCTGCCTTCTAGTTATGGTAGATGACCACAATGACTATATGAATGAGAGGGCAGCCGTGTTCTCCACAAATGTTCTTTGATGACTACCATATGACTTTTTAAAAGCTTCATTTTAATTAAGAAATAAATATAAAGCTGGCATACTGCAAAACCAAATATCAGCTTATAACATTACATAGCTTTGTAGTACTGCCTTTGGAATCATCACTAAGTGTGATTTCTGGTCAATAGGTGCTTTGGATTTTTTTTTAGCCACTCCCTCCATGTCCTTCATCTTCTGAATACATAAGTCTCTCATTTCATGGCAAGAACCCTGACCATATAATCACAATTCCAAACTAGTCCAACAACAATTCCCAAAACAAAAACAAAGACAGATTACCCATAACAAGGAAACTTCAATGCAAAAAGAGATCACTCTGGCAGAAAAACAAATCTGGTCACGTTGCCAATTTCAAAAGCTGATACAAAAATTTATGCCACCAGATAAAAACTGAATGCACCAATTATCACATTAAACAAGAGCAAAACCTTCTATGTACCAATTCCACCCGCACTTTTTACAATTTTGTAAACAACAAACTAAAAGACTCAAGGTCCATCCCACCCCTGATAGGACCTAATGGTAAAGACTGCAATGACGACACCATTAAAGCCAACATCTTTAACACATTCTTCGGCTCAGTATTTGTAAACAGCAATGGATCATGCCCAATATTTCCTAGCCAAACCACAGAAAACTACAATGATCTAATGCATATCAATGTTACAGAAGATAATGATGAAAAAGCACTATGCAATCTAAAACCATCTCTATCTATTGGACCAGACGGAATATGTGCCTACTTCTTATAAAAGCTATCCACTGCCATAGCCGAACCTCTAAGCATAGTCTTTGAAAAATCTTTCAGGACCAGCTTCTTGCCTAACCTATGGTCTCAAGCCACGGTCATCCCCATCTTCAAAAAGGGAGACCCCAGCCTAGTTGAAAATTACAGACCAATCTCCTTATGCTGCGTTACCTGTAAAGTCATGGAATCTATTATTAACCAATCCATTATCCTCCACTTAGAGACAAACAACCTACTCTCCAATAAACAATTTGGTTTCAGGAAAAATCTATCCTGTAATCTGCAACTCTTACACTGCAAAAATATATGGACTACACAACTCGATCAGGCAAAGCAATAGATGCAATCTACATAGACTTCTGTAAAGCCTTTGATTCAGTGGTACACGACAAACTACTCCTAAAACTAAAATCTTATGGCATCTCTGGACAACTGCATAACTGGATAGAAGCATTCCTGTCAAACAGGAAACAAATGGTCAAATTCTATCCTATCAAATTCTGTACCTGTCAACAGTGGTGTCCCCCAAGGCAGTGTTCTAGGACCAACTCTCTTCATATTCTACCTAAATGACCTCTGTGATCATATTAACAGCAACTGCGTTCTTTTTGCTGATGATGTAAAGCTGTTCAATACCACAGACAATACTACTACCCTTCAATAAGATTTTGACTATGTATCAGAATGGTCAAATAAATGGCAACTTCAAATCTCAACAAATAGATGCTCTGTCTTACATATTTGCAAAAAAAAATCAGAAAATAAAATACAAGCTGAATAGTCAAGATCTTGTTGATGATCCAAGCTCTGTAAAGGACCTTGGAATACTCATCTCTAATGATCTAAGTGCTAGAGCCCACTGTAACTACATAGCCAAAAAGGCATTAAGAGTTGTTAATCTAATTCTACGTAGCTTTTTCTCTGGTAATATCACACTACTAACTAGAGCATACAAAACATTTGCTAGACCAATACTTGAATACAGCTCATCAGTCTGGAACCCACATTACGTATCTGATATTAGCACAGTTGAGAAAGTCCAGAAATATTTCACAAGAAGAGTTCTCCACTCCTCTACTAGTTGCAGAATACCTTATGCCACCAGACTTGAAATTCTAGACCTAGAAAACCTTGAATTATGCCATCTTCGGTCTGATCTAAGTATAGTATATAAAATCATACATTGCAATGTCCTACTTGTCAATGAATACTTCAGCTTCAACCATAACAACACAAGAGCACACAATAGATACAAACTCAAGGTTAACCGCACCAAACTTGATTGCAGGAAATACGACTTCAGCAACAGAGTGGTCAATGTCTGGAATACTCTATCTGACTCTGTGGTTTCTTCCTAAAATCCCAAAAACTTTAACCTTAGACTGTCTACTATTGACCTCACCCCTTTCCTAAGAGGTCTGTAGGGGGCGTACATAAGCGCACCAACGTGCCTACTGTCCCTGTCCTATTGTTTCTTTTATTTTTCTTATATGTACCCATTTCATGTATTCATAACTGTATATACTTATACCTATTATCTTGTAAGTGATTGACAAATCAAAATAAAAAATAAAAATTAAAAATTAAAAATAAATAGTCCCCAACTCGAAATCACTGCCATTGTAACTGAATTGAAATTAAGCTCATAACTCACTTCATACCATTAGGACATTATACACTTTGCTTTTCTAATACCTGTACATTTCAGTTTGTTAATGTTGCTAATCTTTCATTATGCTACAACAAAATATGACTATATATCTTCTACCTCCAGAGCCAGGTTAGAAGTGGGCAACATTTTCACACTGCAGATTTCAGAACCTTTGGATGGCATCCTGGAATAGAGCAAAAATATAAGCAGGGCCTGGACTGAGGCATTGAAATAGATTCAATTTTAAATAAAATGATGTAGTGTTAGTGTGATTATTCCCATCACATTTGAAAATATCCACATGTTAATAACCCATGTTAGAAGATTTTCATGGACTACTATAGTCATTAACCCTTGAGTTTTGCACCTTCAGTTTGGAAAAAAAGGCAAATGGCTGCCTCTAGCAAACTGGCAGCCTGCAGATCAGATGCATCACAGGCAGGCCATATCTACCCTGGCTCCACAAAGCCAAAAAAAGTTATTATATGCTGTGATTTGACACATGACATGATCGAATTTGACACTCATGCTCTAAGGAGAAGATGTTGGAAGACTTGCAGTAACAACCAAGTTCCAACAGAGAATTTTGGGTCCCTTGAAAATTCTTTCCTTTTCTTTTAAGTTTACTTACTATCCTCAGACATAGGAAAGGATGCTATAAGATTCAGCTGATGTAATGGTGTGTGTGTCTGTGTGTGTGTGTCTGTGTGTGTGAGAGAGAGATTGTATGTATATATGTATGGTATTCAGCTTTGTTCGGGTATTTTTCCATGTCATTATAGTTGTGCTTTTAAAGTTGTAGCAACGTTCCAGCAGAATCTCATCTGCCATCATCAGGCTTCTGTATTGTGTTTGTCTGTGAGTCAGACTTTCACAGCCATTTCAGTTTTAAATTTGGGGCTAGCCTACTGCTGTGCCAGAATAGTTTTTTCTTCATTCTGGTTGATGTGGTTTCACTATTCACTCAAGTCCCAATAAAAGAAACTCTCGAAATCATCAAAAATAAATACCAACCACCCAAACACCTCATGGAACTAACAGAACACTGCTTAACCAACACATATTTCATATACAAAGGACAAAGATACAAGCAAATTGAAGAAGCCCCTATGGGATCACCACTGTCTCCCGTCATTGCAAACCTATTCATGCAAGAATTAGAATCCAGAGCCCTAGCCAATGCTACCCACAAACCCAAACTATAGATAAGATACATCAATGACACATTTGTTATTTGGCCCCATGGAAAAGAAAACCTAAACTATTTCCTAACACACCTAAACAGCACACACCCCAAAATCAAATTCAACATGGAAACAGAAACAAACAACTACCATTCCTAGATGTACTAATCTACAAAATAACAGATGGCACACTAGGACACCACCATATACCAGAAGAAAACACACACCAACCGCTACCTCAATGCCCAATCCCACCACCACCCAGCACAGATAAACTCCGTGGCCAAACACTAATTGCCAGAACCAAACGCCTGGCAGACAAGACACACATAAACTATGCACCCTGACTAAAGTACTGACAGCCAATGGTTTCCACAAAAGCAAAATCACTGGCTTGATCCACAAAAACACACTGAGACATAATGGAGACCTAGAAGATGAAGAGACCTATGGAACAGCTGTCCTGCCCTACATAAGAGGTACTGCAGACAAAATCAGTAAGATGAACACAAAAATGCAGTAAAAAAGCTGGAACACACTTCCTCCCTAGTCCAACACATGAAAGCCACAGGTCATAGAGTTGAAGTCGTTCAATGGCACCAAAACCCTAGCCACTATAGAAAACCCCAGCTACAGAATTATCAGAGAAGCCATAGAGATTGAAAAAAGACCAGAAAGCATGAATAGAAGAGATGATTCCACCAGACTGTCAATTAACTGGAAGCCTGCACTCTCAAACAAAAAAATCTCCACACCACAAGCCAGCCAAACACCGGGGCACAAACAGACTTCCCCTTATACCTCCAGCTCAAACACACCCCAACCAGGCACCCAGATAAAACCTAGCTTCCTAATAAATGATAGCCGTCCATTTACTCGGAGCCAAGCCTCACTAAAAGCCTCCAATACAGGAAACACAATGTTGCCAGCCAATCAAGACAAAAAAAGCTACAAAACAGACAGAAGATATTAGAAACACCAATCAAGCAGAACACAGCAAACTCCAAGACCAATAAACACAGACCAAGATTCCCAACCAATCAGGATGAAGAAAAAAACCATTCTGGCACAGCAGTAGGCTAGCCCCAAATTTAAAACTGAAATGGCTGTGAAAGTCTGACTCACAGACGAACACAATACAGAAGCCTGATGATGGCAGATGAGATTCTGCCGAAACGTTGCTACAACTTTAAAAGCACAACTATAATGATGTGGGAAAATACCCGAACAAAGCTAAATACCATATATATATGTATGTGTTTGTTTTCATAGATTTTCACGGGTACAGGTATGTAGGTCTGGGTGTGTTCAGGTCTTTTCCCGTGTAAGATTAAGAGTATCTTGGCAATGTTTTGGCGAGGTCCCACTCGCCATCCTCAGGCTGGTGCTTACGGCTTCATGCCAGTGCAAGCAGTGTGTGATTGGAGCTGCTGTGTCACTCTAAATACTGGTGGCTGGTGTGCTGGGCTGGTGTGCTGGGCTGGTTGGCTGCATTGCTGCCTCTTGATTGGTTGATGGAGTTGATGTTGGTATAATGGGCTGTGTGATGGCCTTGTGAGTTTTGTTGTGGAGATATCCTGGATCTTGTGTTGTAATCTCCTGGGTTGTTTGTTTTGTAGTGATCTTTTTTCCATTAGCCTCTCGTGTTTTAGCAGCTTGGGTAATGGGTTGTGTGATGGGCTTGTGAGTTCTTTTGTTGTGGTATCCTGGGTCCTGCGTTGTAATCTCCTGGGTCATTTGTGTTTTGATCTCTTTTCCATTAGCCTCCTGTGCAGTAACAGCTTGGGTAATGGGTTGTGTGATGACCTTGTGAGATTTATTGCTGTGGTATCCTTGGTCTTGTGCTGTGATATCCTGGGTCATTTGTTGTGTTGCAACTTCTTGAGTTCTTGTGGTGTAATTTCCTGGGTTTTCTGATGTGATATCCTGAGCGGGTGGCTGTGATGTAGCATTCTGGGTTTTAGTCTGGCTTCGAGTTTGGGGTCTGGGTCTGTGTTCTTGGCATGTGTCAGCTTGTTTGGTTTTGGGGTCAGGGGGTGCTACAGCTGGTGAAGCAGCCGCGGTCTGTTTTCTGGATGGTGGTTGTCCTTCGTTTATAGGATGGGCTTGGGCCTGGGTCTGTTGAGGGGGATTGGCGGTGGTGTCCTGTGTTGTTTTGCGTCTGGTGTTGGTTTTCGTGGCTGGGACTTGTTTGTTGGTGAGGGCTAGCTTCCAGATGTCTGGTAGGTGGGAGGTATCGTCCGGTTTATTCATGTTATGGGGGTGTTTCTCTATCTTGATGGCTTCCCTGATTATTCTCTTGCTGGAGTATTCAGTGTTGGATGTTAATTTGGTTCCTTCGAAATTAATTTCATGTACTGTGGCTTTAAGGTGCTGGAAGAGGGAGGAAGTATTTTCTTCTCTTCTGACTGTGTTTTTGTGTTCTGTGATGCATGCATTTACTCTCCTGTTGGTTTGTCCAATGTATGTGGCTGGGCAATTGTTGCATGGCATTTCATAAACTCCTTGGTTTTCTAGATGGATCTTGTCTTTGGGGTTTGTTAGGATGTTGGCTATTTTTTGGTCAGTGCCGAAGGCTGTCCTGATAATGTGTTTGTGGAGAATTTTGCTGATTTTGTCTGTGGTGCCTTTGATGTAGGGGAAGAGTGCAATACCATTGTCTTGTTCTGTGTCTTGGTTTTTTGGGGGTATCTCTTTTCAGATTAGATTGGTGATAGTGTTTCTTTGGAATCCGTTGGAAATTAATACGTTAGTGAGGGTGTGTAGTTCTGTTCTCAGGTGGTCTTTGTCAGCTAGGCGCTTGGTTCTGGAGATGAGGGTCTTGGCTATGGAGTTGATCTATGCAGGGTGGTGATGGGATTGTGCATTTAGGTAGCAGTTGTTGTGTGTGTTTTTCTGGTAGATGGTGTGTCCTAGGGAGCCATTGGACTTTTTGTAAATTAGGACATCCAGGAAGGAAAGTTGGTTGTTGGTTTCTGTTTCCATGGTGAATTGTATTTTGGGGTGTAGGTTGTTAAGATGTGTGAGGAAGTTGTCCAGTTTTTCTTTCCTGTGTGGCCAAATTATGAAAGTGTCATCTACATATCTGAGGCAGAGTTTGGGTTTGTGTTCGGATTTGTCTAGAGCATTGCTTTCAAAGTGTTCCATGTATAGGTTAGCGATGATGGGTGAGAGAGGTAATCCCATGGGTAATCCTTCTATCTGTTTGTATCTTTGGCCATCGTGGATGAAGTATGTGTTGGTTAGGCAGTGGTTGGTCAGATCTAGGATATGTTTGTGGGATTGTATTTGTTTTGGATGGCTGTCAAGGCTTCTTTGATGGGTACTTGGGTGAAGAGGGATATGACATTGAAGCTCACGAGTAGGTCGCTGGGTTGTAGGTTTTGTTTCTTTATTGTTTCTATGAAATGGAAGGAGTTTTGTCCGTGTGAGGTGATGGATTCTGTGTAGGGCTGGAGTTGTTTGGCGAGAAATTTGACAAGATTCTGTAGAGGTGAGCCTATGGAGCTGACTATGGGTCTGAGTGGTATTCCTTCTTTGTGTATCTTGGGGAGGCCATAGAGCTTAGGGCATCTGGATGATTTTTCTCTGGGGATGATTCTCTGCTGGATCTCTTCACTGATGGGAGACGCTTTTATTTTGGATTTGGTGGTTTTTTTCTAGGTAGGTGGTGGGGTCAGTATTCAGAGGTTTGTAAGCAGGGTCCTGGAGTAGGTTGGATAGTTTGGAGTGGTAGTCCGATGTGTTCATTATGACTGTGGTGTTGCCTTTGTCTGCTGGGAGAATGACTATGTTGCTGTCTTTCCTCAGGTTGGTGAGTGCTTTTTGTTTTTCTCTGTGTAGGTTGCTTCTGGATGGGTTTCTGGAGCAGAGGACATTGGTAACTTCAAGTCTGATTTTTTTGGCTGCATCTGGGTTGATTTTGGTTAGGCTAGCTTCAATTCCGCATATGTTTTCAGTGGAGATGCGTTTGGGGGTGACTGCAAAGTTGAATCCTTTGGAAAGGACATTGGTTTCTGCTATGGTGAGGGTTCTGTCTGATATGTTGTGTACTGTTTGTTTCATGTGTTGTTGTGGAGAAGGGTGGGTTTCTGGCATTTCTCTAGTCTGTGGAGTTTCCTGGTATGTGTGTCTGTCTTGGGGGAGGTTTCTGTTTTGGCTCTCCAGAAGGCTAGTTGTTTGGATTTGTCCCAGAGTGCTGGGATAGAAACAATACAACATAGAAACAATAAAGAAACAAAACATAAATTTCACAAGGTCATCACACAACCCGTTACCCAAGCTGTTACTACACAGGAGGCTAATGGAAAAGAGATCAAAACACAAATGACCCAGGAGATTACAACGCAGGACCCAGGATACCACAACAAAAGAACTCACAAGCCCATCACACAACCCATTACCCAAGCTGTTAAAACACAAGAGGCTAATGGAAAAAAGATCACTACAAAACAAACAACCCAGGAGATTACAACACAAGATCCAGGATATCTCCACAACAAAACTCACAAGGCCATCACACAGCCCATTATACCAACATCAACTCCATCATCAACTCCATCAACCAATCAAGAGGCAGCAGCGCAGCCAACCAGCCCAGCATACCAGCCACCAGTATTTATAGTGAGACGGCAGCTCCGATCACACACTGCTTGGAAGGCATGAAGCTGAAAGCACCAGCCTGAGGATGGCAAGTGGGACCTCGCCGAAACGTTGCCAAGATACTCTTAATCTTACACGGGAAAAGACCTGAACACACCTAGACCTACATCTATCTATCTATCTATCTATCTATCTATCTATCTATCTATCTATCTGTTTTCTTAAGCTGAATACCATACACACACACACACACACACACACACACACACACACATATATATGATGAATGATGAGTTCAGTTTTTATAACTTTATGAAGCTCTAAATTCAGCTAATTTAGAAAACATAAGACTAGTAGTGACTACTCAAAGAATACCATTTTTCTCTTGGACTAACAGAAAAGTTCATCTAAATTTCAGCACTGTTCTTCCATCATTTGCTTAACTATTTTATATATATAAAAACTAAAGGTATTTCCCATGCTCCAATGTTATGTTTTATTTATTATTTTAAGCCTCACAAATGTCACAACACATTCTTTCAGGAATGAAGGGCTCCATTGCTTAAAATGAAGCTGAAGTATATATTGATTTGATATTCTGAGTATATAAAATACTAGATTCTTACTCAGAATATTCCCTGCAGGATTTTGATTTTGGTTATCTTTTATGTTTGAATTATAACTAAACTTCCCAAAAACGTTTCTTCAGAGATGGATGTTTTTTTGATAAACTGAAGATCTTCACTTTATACTTCAAACAACAGTTCTTTGAGGAGAATAGCAAAAGTTCTTTCCAAGTACAGAAGGTAAACTACTCTGAGGAACACCAAAAGTTTAAAGGTTGGGCTATTAGAATATCTTTGGATAGTGCTAAGTGTTCATTGTTTGACATTTCAATCACATTTTGTAGAAGTTTAGTTTAATTCAGCTTCCACTATTTATAGTTCACTCAGAAAGTCCATTCATGTGTTAAAGCCTTTTTGTTTTAACAAGGTATATATTATGGAATAAGATAGGTGAGAAACATTGCTCTGTTTTTTAAAAAAAATTACATCCTAGTTATTATATAAATGTAATAATCCTTGCAGGTTACATGGGAACTAATGAAAAAAATGTGGACAGAGCAAGTTTAACATTCTGTTCAGAGACAGAAGTCATTCTATGAGTGCTTTCCCAACATTACACTTAAATGGGTATAAAATTGGATATTGAGGAAAGAGCTATACACATTGTGTGCTTGGTATTTTAATTCCTGATGAACAGAGATATTGTTCTTTTCAAATAGCAGCAACATTTCAAAAGATATGCACAGTCTCCAAAAAAAAAATTCACTAAATGAAAGAGCAGATCCAGCAGCTACTGTTTTATTCTTTTTGTTCTGCATTTATTTGTCAGTGATTAAATCCCTGAATCACATTATTTTTGATTTACCTAATTATGCTTTCTCAGAGTATTTGACAGCATGTGATCCAACACTGAGTGTGTAGGACTTGGATTTGGTTTTATGTCTCGGCTTAAAATTTTCTTGCCAATTCAGTGTCTTCTTTTCTACCTATAAATAGAGAGATTGTGTTCTTTCTGCTCCTCACAAGATTATGGGACTCATCAAGAAATGAAAACAGGTTTGTATTACAGAGATAAATGCCTAATGCAAAGCCAATATGAGTGCCCATTATAGGTACCTATAGCCTTCACTTAGCATCCGTTCATTCAATGACTGTTCAAACTTGTAGTGCTGCAACAATGAAATTGTAGCTAGGCCTGAACTTACAATTACTGTAGCATCTCTGTGGTCACATATAAAAATTTGAGCCAATCAACTTTTAACACCATCACTCTCTGACATCCTCCCAGCTGAAACTTGTCATTATCTGTGCTTGCTTTCCCTCCATTCAAGTGGTAGCTACATTGGTAAGCTACCAACTTTTAAATGTTTTTTTTTTAAATAAAATAAAATAAAAGGCCATTTGTGCTAAAAATGATGTGAATCATGTCCAGAACCCTTCTTAGCCTTAATGTTTGCAAAAGATGGGTTGTTATGTTGAAAAGAACAACAAAATATATTTTTTTGAATCGTTATATTCTTTCTTTGTAAAGTATGATACAACTTCACTTTCCATATTGTATACACAAATGCTAACTTTCTCCTTTAAAAGGTTAAGACATTTGTAATGACTAATCATTAGAAAAAATCTAACACAATGACATTTTACCTTGTGCAGTTGAAAGTCAAGGTTCACACTTCTTTTGTGTGTTATTTATGATTTCAGTTGTCTCTGTAGTGTCCAGAACTTCCCTTTGAAGGCAAAAGAAAAGATTCAGCTTTAGTTCTTTATCTATAGCTTCATTCAACCATCAGTTATGGCTGTGATTTCTTAGAAAGAAAACTCCCTCTTGAGTTCTTTCTAAATGTGTGTGTGTGTGTGTGTGTGTGTGTGTGTGTGTGAGAAGATCAAATGAATCAGATAATGTAGACTGAATTCCAAGTTGAAGAGAAGAGTCTTTTCATTTGCCAAGGTCAACTTTTCGCCTGGGTGCTCAATATGCCACCATCAGATTGCTTATTCCCTTGTCTACATGGAATGACTAAGGCAGTTTTTATATTGTCCTTTCTATCAACCACAATGCTTTTAAATAATAGGACTCTAGTTAACTTTCTACTGATTTGCTACATTAAGGAGAATTCTCTGGTTACATTAGGCACAAAATCTACAGAAATATCCTAAAGACTGCCAATTTTTACTTGATTGTGATTGGCTTTAAAAAACAATTAGTAATGCCTGCTGGCTAATTTATCTTGCACTGATACTGTTATCTAGTTGGGTAATAAAACATCAACAAATAAGCAAACAAACTCAGAAAACATCAAGAATGCCATTATTTTTCTTTATCTGGACAGTCTGTAATTCTCTTAATTTTGGGGGGGAAGAGACCCTCTTTGATGTCCCTTTGGGGGGGGTGTTTCTCTCCACTGGGCTAAATCCAAATATTGGATTTAACATAGTTTCTAATTATATTAGAAAATATATGAACAAGTGAACATGGTCATCAATATAAACAAATTTTGGTTGCATTGTTCTCTGAAGTTTTTTTTTTTACAGTAATCTTTCTCTATAACTTTTTATTTCTTCTTCTGGGGCTGAAAATACATTGTGAACTTCAGAATCTTTTATTTTTGCTTACTGAGATGTACTTCGGAATATGCATGCTTTGCAAATGACACAGAATATGCATGTTATTCACTAAAGTAGACTGGGAAAAAGCTTGGAAAAAAACTGGGCTACTTTAATGAGTACCAGAGAAATGCCATGCTGCTTCTGAATTTGGGCAACCATAGATCCAGTTTGGTTTAATGGTTAAGGTACTGCACTAGAAATCCAGATACCATAAATCTTGGATCTCCCTCAAAGATCAAAGCAGTTGGGTGACCTTGAGCCAATCACTCCCTCTCTCAGTCCATATCACAGGATTATGGTTTCCTATAGAAAATAGGAAAAGGGAACATTATATACACAGTGATGAGTTGGACAAAATTAAAGGTAGTATATAAATCTAACAAACAAATATAGCATCATATTCTTTGTAAGAACTCTTACTTTCATTCATGCAACTATTTTTCAGTGGTAAAATTGTGAAAAATATTTAATCCTCAAAAAAATATATATTCAAAGTTAGACTACATTTTTGAGCCAAACTAAAAGGGGGGTGGGGGGTGTTAAGTTTTGTTTTGAGATAACAATATAGTATGGTCAGCAGAGAGCCTTAGAAATATACAACCCCAATTTTGGTACATATTTAGTACATCAGTTAGGATAGATGGAACATAAAGTTCATTTTTAGAATAAGCATTATAACTATGATCATTTGAAGAACTGAAGACATTTTGTGAATTCTAGGGGTACAGTACTTCTCACATCTAGCTATCTTCCTGTCGATTCTCCTTCCTTTGGTTCAATTTGCTGTGTTTTTTCTTTCTGCTTAGTCAAAAACTCAAAACATACATGGATTCATTGCTCATCATTAATTAAATTTTGAGTTTGAATTAACTGTACACTGTGAATTGTGTACAATTTGTACAGACATCATATCTGAGATGGTATAGGTCTGACCTGTCCTGAAACAGCGGACCAGCCCATGGTGTCTCTGCTGAAAACTGAGCTTGCAAAGGCTGTGCATGCCCCCCACCTGAGCTCCATTTTTGCTGGCAGAGGGTTGAAGGAGGCTGTCACAGCCAAAAACAGAGCTTGGGAGCCCTTTTTCATTGGCAGAGTGTTTGGGCCACCACAGGTGCCCCCTCCAACATGAGTGACATCATGCCCACCCTGGTCCCCTGAAGTCAAACACAACCCTGATGCGGCTCTCAATGAAATTTGACCCCTCTGGTATAGGTTTTCCTGTTTGAGCAGGGGGCTGGACTAGAAAACCTCCAAGCTCTATTCTATTCTGTTCTAATTGTTCAAATCAACAATGGTTTAGCCTGTGGTGAGATCTCTTTGACACAGATTATCAGCTTTGATTTCCCAGAAATAAAAGATCATTAGATGCACCATAGTCTTCATCTTGGTGGGAGCTGAATAGAAATCTAAGGAGCCATAGAGGCCAGGATAATATCTAATTTCCATGAATATTGAGGTAATTATAGGAATGACCAAGCTGAGCCCGAAGGTGGGATCAAATATGTCATGAGTTTGGAGTCCCTGTGCCCCTATAAGAGACCTGAGTCCATCCACTTGAAGTCCATTAATTCTTATTCGGATGTACTGTTTTATCATCTTCTTTTAAGCCTGCAAATAGCTATTACTAGATCAACTTACATTACAGTAAAATACAAGGTAAATACAAGGTAAAATACAGTAAATGTATTTTACCTTATTTGGCAAATCTTAATTTCTGACCTTCTTGTTTCACATTCCAATGCTATTAGAAATAAACTTCTAGTCCAATGCCAGCTTGTGTTTCATTAACTAAACATTTTCTTTTTAAAGCATCTGCACTAAAATAAACAATAGACAATTGGACTGAATTTTTGCCAATATCTTTGAACAAATTTTCTGAATTGTAGTCTGGTAGAATATAATCTGTTAGGTATAAGCCAAAATTCATCAAAAATTCAAGAACTATTTACTAAATGTATGTGCATTTGTTTGCACATGTGTGCATGGGTGTAACTGTGCAAGTGTGCAATTGAGCATGTGTGTAATTCATACAGGAATCAAACTGGTTGTCAAATAAATCTAAATTATTAAAAATATTGAAGTACATTTCTACAATCAACTTGATATTATAGTGCCAAATCCTTTATTTACATGTTGTAATTGTAATTTAGAGAAGCCTCATCTGTTTTTATGAATTTGAGCTTCTTGCTGGAGCATAAATATGCGAAAATTCAGAAACTAATTTTAGCTCTTTTGATTGATATTCCTTCTCAAAATGCCTGCCTTAATCATCTTTCTTTGTCAGTTATATTTTGGCGACAACTTACAACGTTCTCTTTTTATGTCCTGAAGGGAACAGAACTGACAAAACCATGCAAGGTAATCAACAGCAATTTTACAGAAAGGTCTAACTCATACAGGAAGTGGCTTTCTGCACCTGGCTATTGACCTACAAAAAGATGTACAAGAGAAGCCAAAGGTGTCTGGCAAAGGTCACAGGAGAGCAATAAACAATTCAGTCTGTTAGATCAGCATCCCACAAACTGTCCAACTGACAGTAGTAGCTCCTGCTAGTATATTAATAGTAGATGACCACTAAATGATAGTAAGGAATTTGTGATTTCTGCCTCTCTTTTTTTTGTAGCATCTAGAATTTTGCACTCCATATATGGTAGCTCTTCCTCCAATTCACAAATTAGTCAACAGGATCTAGCAATCTTCTTCCATCACCAGCTGTTATTGGGGAAACTATATTTGGTTTTAAAACCTAAATAATTATTTCCTCCTTGGCAACTAAGAATCAAATTAATGCATATAATTCAGTGATAGTTCATACATGATGAAAAGGCATAGGTTATCTAACAATAATGTATATGCATTCTCCAAGAAAGAGAAACCATGCCTAATTATTTTCTGGAAGTCCCTCAGGATCTAGCTATGTCATCAGGCCTGGAAGTCTCAGGGAACCAATGAGAACTTGAGGCAGCTCACTTGCTGATCTAACCTCTTGTGTATTTTACAGGTAGTTCTCAGCTTATGTTGACTGGGATCAGAATTTCCATTGCTAAGCAAGGTGGTTGTTAAATGAGTCAACACCTGATTTTTTTTTTGCCATGGTTATTAAGTAAATCACTAGAGCAGTTAAGTGAATATGATCAATAAGTGCATTTTACTTGCTCCGTTGACTTTGTTGGAAGCCCTCTGAGAAGATCACATGACCCCAGCATTATGCAAAATGTGCTGGTTGCCAAATACCTAAATATTGATCACCTAACCATGAAGAAGCTATGACAATTGTAAGTCATTATTTTTAGTACCATTGTAACTTTGAACAGTCACTAAATAAATGTTTGTAAGTCAAGGGTTTACCTGTAATGTTTTTTTTTAATAGTATAACTATAGTTTACATTCTTATTTTATATTTTTGGGGTACACTAGCCAGAGTTTTTTGTAAAATGGGTAGCCATATAAATGTATTAAATAAACCACAATGGTTGGATCTCTTGGTGTTAGATAAGGGTCGATGGAATTCAAGAGGTGTTGGACTTAGCCTGTTGGTGGCCATGTAGAGATTCTAGGCTGATTCTTCTTTTGATAGGTCCTGATCCTGACCCTTCTCTTACAGTATCTGCAACACACCATTTTGATGGAGTACCCATAGCATTGCAATCTGAGGCTATGACTTTAAGGGCTTACTTTGCCAGACATAAGATCTGGTACTCCAGATATTTATCATAAATTAGTCAGTTTAGAAGATTGATGTAGTATAATAATTAAAATGCTGGATTAAGGCATATTCGTTTCACAGATAGCTTCATTATTTGAAAAAAAAAAAAGAACTTTCGGCAACCCAAACAGGACAAATCCTAAAAAGAACAATAAAGTTTATTCAATCTAAAACATAAAATCCCGAGACACCCCTTATCTTATTTATGATTTAACAGTATTTATTCTTTAACATGTCAAGAAAATCCTATTCAAAAATGTCTCCTTTTACAGGTATTCTTATATGATCTATTGCAATCTATTCCCACCTGGGATTTGTAGCTACCCAGACTCATCAAAAGTCAGGAAGCATAAAAACAATTTTTTATTTTTGTTGGTCACAGAGTCAGCAGAATCTTTGGGCCACTTATCCAGTACTTTACAAGGTGCTGGGATAGGGAGATATTGTTGTTTGATGGTGTTAAAGGCATTGTTGTAGGATGTAATCCATTCTAAATAAAATTTCCTTTTGCAATTGCAATTTTGTCGATACCAATAATATTCAGGTGGTACTAGAGTACCTAGATGTTTTGAGATTACATCCCAGACATCTATTAATATTGGTACTATCTTTGCTACATTTTTCTACAGTTCTACTTCTATTTATAAATATTTGAATTTTATTATTTTTCTTCAGCTCTATTCTGCTCTCTCCAGGTATTACAATCTTTATTCATACATTTTTGTCTTATCAATTGTTAAGTCTGGAGTATTTTGTGACAAGTACTTGACTGTTTTGACTCTAAAGTTCCAGAGGACTTTAGCTTCTTCATTTTCTATTATTTTGTCTATTTTGTGCCCTCACTAGTTCTTGCTTGCAGGCAAGCAATATTCCTTGCAGATATCCCAACACACCATTGTTGCTACTTTGTCATGCTGTTGTTTGTAAGGAGTCTGGGTGGTCTTATTGTAGCATTTAACTAGATGGTCCACAGTTTCTTCAGTTTTTTCGCAGAAGTGATATTTGTTGTCTACTGCTGCTTTTTCCATTCTGGATTTGTATACTTTTGTTCTTAAGCCTTGATCTTCTGCAGCCAGAATTAACCCCTCTGTCTCTTTCTTCAAATTTCCTGCTCTTAGCCATTATCAGTTTTTGTTGTTATCTGCTTTACTAATTTTGTATTACCTTTAATAAATATAATTTTAAACATAAATGCAATAATTTAATATAAGAGATGAAGAGGCACCTAGTTGGAAAATGTTTGTTTATTACAATATAACATACACAACTGGACAGATATTCATGGGGCTCAAAATCCATTCAGAGAAGTGTCTTCTGTAGGAGGCAATAAGAGAAGAAATCTCACTGGGGCTAACTTTGCACCAGGCTTTCACACAGCTGACTGAGTAGCAGGTGGTTGCAAGTATACCTTTCATGCTAACATATTCATTAAAGCTCCCTTGCCTCTGTCTTCCTGTAATTGTAAAGTGCACACAGATATTATGCAGGTAAGCCTGAGCAAGGAGCAGGAAAAGCACTGGTTTTCTCAAAAAGAAAAAGAATTGGGAAGAATTCTCCATTTTGTTCCTCCCTTTCTTATGATCTTTACTGTGTTGCCTTTGTCCAGAAGGCTGATAAATTAAGGAGTTAGGTAGCAAGGATGATTCTGTAGAGATAAACCAGATTGTAATATCAGGGTTTCATGTTATTTCTTCATAAGAACCTAGAAGGTGTATCTATCTCTACTATGCATACCTGTCCCCCAGAAAGTATCCTCCAAAGTTTGGGAATTATAATAAGTCATACTGTACACTTACAAAGGTCTCAACACCTTTTATTTGAACAAGCATTCAAATAAAGTTTGAAGAACCACGCAAAAGTATGGGCTCATTACATGTCTATTTGTTTACAGTATTTCATCATATTTCGTTCTGCCTCATTGCATCCATTTTTTTATTTAATTTATTTGAAATCATTAAATTAGGTTTCCTAGGGAGAGAAGGAAGAAGGGAGAGGGAGGGAAGGAGAAGCAGGGGGAAAGAGAGACAGAGAGAGAGGAAGAGACAGTGTGAATTAAAGTTCTTCTGAATTTAAACCTGGTCTCTCCAATTCTAGTCCTAAACTAAATTTTTTTCTTGCTCTCTCTCTCTCTCTCTCTCTCTCTCCCTTTATCTATCTATCTATCTATCTCTTTCTCTGTTTCTCTGTCTCACACGCACAGGCACACACACACACATTTTGCCCATTTCAAAGAGAGAGATAGAGAGAGGCCTCAAGAAAAAAAGTTCCTTTTCATACATATTTATGATAAACTTTAGGAGTAGAATTGGTCTAGATTTATAAACTCTAGAATATATACATGTTCCTAAATATTCACACTTCTGTAGAGGAGAAAGTGGTATCTACGTTTGCTTTTCATTTATTTGGAGTGGTTACTAATTTTTAAATATCAGGAGATACTTTAAACATGGTGGCAGAAAAATTAGAAGAGAAGCCTAAAGTCAATCAATCAATCTCTTTCTCTTTTTCACACACATACACACACATGCAAATAAGCTGTACAAAGAGAACATCATAAATCTTCCTATTGACTTTGTTTAGCATATGCTCCCTTCCTTGCTAAAATATTCATACACAATTAAATATCAAAGGAAGACAGGAATGACACATAGATGAGTATAACTATAGCATGGTTAGCTGCTCCTCTGAATGTTTTAAGCTAAGTGTGCCTGAGCTTAAAACTCGATTGATTTGATTGAGAGGTTCCTAGAACCTCACTATTCATTTCCTACCAAAGCTCTGTTGAACAAAAGCTACCTTAATCGCAACCATTGTCTCCATGTACAGCCATTTATATGTATGTAAAGCCATACAAAAAACACTTTTCTATCCCATTCCTAGACACCTAATTAGAGCTTGTTTTAACTCCAACTATTGTCGTTCTATGTATTTATTTGTTCATTTAACAGTAGTCCATTCAGAAACGCTTTGATTTGTCAATCGCTTACAAGATAATAGGTATAAGAATAAACATATTTATGAATACTATTCTCAAATGCTTTCATTCTTCTATAGGTAGCTTTTGACTCACATGAGTTTACATCATAAACCATGACAGTTATAAGTAGAGACATCCATGCAACCATACCTGATTTTATTATTTTAAAGCAAAATTATGGGCTTTTTTTTTTTTTTTTGAATCCAGCTGAAAAGGTTGGAAATACTCCAATTGGCTATACCAGTAAAATAGTTGTCAAGCACAGAAATGTTTTAATGTGACCAGGGGTATGGGTACGCAGCTGCCGGAACTTAGGTACTGGGTCATAAGTAGTTATTTTTTGAAGGGGGTGTATCTTTGTAACTTTAAATAGTCAATAAGCAACCAGTCATTAAACAAGGACTACCTGTATTAAACAAGGATCACCACAACTACTA